>NC_143013.1:85011546-85139046 GCF_055824585.1 Amblyomma mixtum
GTAGGTTTTAATGAATGTTTCCTACCCGACTGAAACCGCAGAGGCAAGATTACCAGGTGAATAGGTTTGAGTGAATGATTCCTACCCCACTGAAATCGCACAGGAAATATTACCAGGTGAATAGGTTTGATTGAATGGTTCCTACCCCATTGAAACCGCAGAGGCAAGATTACCAAATAGGTTTAGATTAATGGTTTCTGCCCCATTGAAAGCGCACAGGCAAGAATACCAGGTGAGTACGCTTGAATTAATGGTTCCTGCCCCACTGCAACCGCAAAGCAAGATTACTAGGCGGGTAGGCTTGGATGAATGGTTCTACCCCACTGAAAGCACAGAGGCGAGATTACCAGGTTAGTACGTTTGAACGAATGGTTCCAACCCCAATGGAACTGCAAAAGGCAACATTACTGGGTGGGTAGGTTTGAATGAATGCTCCCTACCCGACTGAAACCGCAGAGGCAAGATTACCAGGTGAATAGGTTTGAGTGAATGATTCCTACCCCACTGAAATCGCAGAGGCAAGATTACCAGGTGAATAGGTTTGAGTGAATGATTCCTACCCCGCTGAAATCGCACAGGAAATATTACCAGGTGAGTAGGTTTGACTGAATGGTTCCTACCCCATTGAAACCGCAGAGGAAAGATTACCAAATAGGTTTGGATTAATGATTTCTACCCCATTGAAAGCGCACAGGCAAGAATACCAGGTTAGTACGCTTGAATTAATGGTTCCTGACCCACTCAAACCGCACAGCAAGATTTCTAGGCGAGTAGGCTTGGATGAATGGTTCTACCCCACTGAAAGCACAGAGGCGAGATTACCAGGTTAGTACGTTTGAACGAATGGTTCCAACCCCAATGGAACTGCAAAAGGCAACATTACTGGGTGGGTAGGTTTGATTGAATGGTTCCTACCCCACTGAAACCGCAGAGGCAAGATTACCAAATAGGTTTGGATTAATGGTTTCTACCCCATTGAAAGCGCACAGGCAAGAATACCAGGTGAGTACGCATGAATTAATAGTTATTGCCCCACTGAAACCGCAAAGCAAGATGACTAGGCTAGTAGGCTTTAATGAATGGTTCTACCCCACTGAAACCACAGAGGCAAAATTACCAGGTGAGTAAGTTTGAATGAATGGTTCCCAGTACTCAGCACTCGCTCGTTGTCGCACTCATTTTTTTTTTTCATTTGAATAAGAAAATAATCCAGAGAGAGAGAGAAAGGCTGCAACCTCACTAGCACAAGGCGACTTGTGTCGCGCACTAACATCAAAACTGAAAATGTGGACGCCTAACAGCGCTCTAGTGTTCCGGATTACAGTGGTTTCTGTCCCACCGAAATGGGACGCAGCACGGCGGTCTTAAATTCGGAACGCACGAGTCGTCACACACTTGCTCGATTTTTTTATCTTCTAGCGCAATGGGATCGCACCGGGAGGTCGCGGCACCATGACCGCTTTCTCATTACACAATAAAACCTCAGCCCTCACATCTCTCATCAGCCACATTTAACCACAGTGGAAAGCCGGCACGCATCATTCAGGTTCGTACACAGACTTTCGTTCGTAACTGCGACGCTGCAACTGCACGATAACTTGGCAGGAACCTGCTGCAGTGTTATTCGTCAGGGTCTGGTTTTGAATAAGCACGCAAACGTGTTTTTGAGTTTTTAGCGACGCTTAATCGCTCCTAAAGAGGACGAGAAACAAGTGCTTATAGGAGCATTGACTTATTGACAAAACCAATTATTCGGAGTATTGCTCTATAGTCTATAGTCTGTTAGTAGGGTGCGGTGTGGGCTGAGAAATCATCGTCGGCATCATGTTCACGACATTAAAATAGTTAGTAATTTTCTCTTTAAGCAGGAATGTAAAAGGACACTTTATTCCACACTACTTGCGATTACAGATCCCTCCCCGAGCTACCTTCCACGAGCAACCCAAGTAACCAAGGCTTGATCAGGCCTTGCACTCACAGTCGACGTGGGCTTACTACAAGACACACAAATCCTCAAACGTACCGCTCGCACAGCTGGTGCGCAAGGCTTGTAAAGCAACGTTGTTGTAAAGGAACTGGCCTCAATATATCACTCACATCTTAAATGATAGAGCCCCGCGACACAAGATGTGCGCATCTGACGTCAGTCACCAGACGTACAGCAATGCACAAAGGTTTGCGAAACGCAACTTCGCGGGGGGGAATTGTTCCCAATCGGTCGGGCAAAGCAGTTCAATGAAAAGCATTGAATGCGAACAGAATGCGAACATGCGTTCGCATTCTTCTGGTAGAACACCAGATGACTGACTAGAAAGAAAACGCCGAATTATTTGTATTTCCTCGAGTCCTCACCGCGTAAACTTTCGTCTATGTTGTACACCGCCTCCAGGATTCAATCAAACCCAAAAGACATGCCGAAAAGGTTCTTAGCGCTATAGGCCCGCGCACAAGGAGCACAGATCATTATCGGAACATGCTGACGTGGTGGCTCAGTGGTTATGGCGCTCGGCTGCTGACCCGAAAGACGCGGGTTCGATCCCGGCTGCGGCGGCTGAATTTCGATGAAGGCGGAATTCTAGAGGCCCGTGTACTGTGCGATGTCAATGCACGTTAAAGAACCCCAGGTGGTCGAAATTTCCAGAGCCTTTCACTATAGCGTCCCAGATAGACTGAGTCACTTTGGGACGTTAAACCCCCGTAAACCATAAACCATTCCTCTCTGAACTTCTGCCCGTCCCTTGTGGCTTCTGTGGCATCAGGGGGTACTTGCTTCATCATCGATAATGGCTGGCATCTTTTTGCAAGGAGTCTGATGTCCTTATGAGCATAATGTCATAAGGGAGGCAGCAGTACTAAGTCAGTCATAGAAAACAGTGCACATCTGTCTAGAGGGAGGATTATAGGTACTGAGAAATAGTATATTCGACTAAAGGATGTTAGAAACCCAACAGGCAATCACATTACTTGATGTAGTTGATGGCAAATTTATTCTGTGGGCCACACACTCTATGTATTAATTAAATGAGGACTGGATTAAAATGCCTGTTGCTTATTTGGGGCTGCAGCAATTATTTTAACAGTTCTTGAGTTTTTAAGGAGGCGAAATTCTAGAGGCACATGCATTGTGCGATGTCAGTAAACGTTAAAGAACCCCTGGTGGTCGAAATTTCCAGAGCCTTTCACTATGGCGTCCCTCATAGCCTGAGTCGCTTTGGGACGTTAAACTCCATAAACCAAACCATCATCGGAACATGGAGTGACCAATGCTTGGGGGAAGACTAATGGTGAACGTTAGGGGGGCAGGGACATGGGGGGGGGGGGGGGGTTGTATAGAACATTTATGGAACAAGAGTTAATTTGCTCTCAATATATCAGCACATGTAAAACAAAATTCAAATTCTATCAAATATATGCAACATAATAACAAGTAATTTCAAGATACAAAACAACAAGAGAAATGTGTGTGCAAGAACACGACCGAAGGAATTATGATATAGCATATGCTATCCGAGAAATTTCTGAGAGGTTCTCTCAGATCGTGAACGGCAGTTTACCAGTATCGCTCAAGAGAACAGTATAAAACAGCTGTACCTTGCCAGTGCTCATCTATGGGGCAGAAACGAGGAGGCTAACAAAGAAGGTTCGGCTTAAGTTAAGGACAACGAAACGAGCTATGGAAAGAAAAATGATAGGTGTAACGTTAAGAGACCGGAAGCAGGCAGAGTGGGTAAAGGAACAAACACGGGTTAATGACATCCTAGTTGAAATCAAGAGGAAGAAGTGGACTTGGGCAGGGCATGGAATGCGAAGGCAAGATAACCGCTGGTCCCTTAGGGTAACGGAGTGGATTGCAAGAGAAGGCAAGCGTAGCAGGGGGCGGCAGAAAGTTAAGTGGGCGGATGAGATTAAGAAGTTTGCGGGTGTACGGTGGCCGCAACTGGCAAGGGACAGGGTTAATTGGAGAGACATGGGAGAGGCCTTTGCCCTGCAGTGGGCGTAGTCAAGCTGATGATGATGAGGTTCCTGAAACAGACGGTGCGCCAATTATGTGAATTTCTGCGTATAGAGCTCAGTGCCGCTCGGAACAGCAGTATGTCGACGACGCCCCCTCTTGCGTCATACTAAAGATGTATCTTTTCCAGTAAAGTGGCAGATAAGGCGTACGTTATGAATGCGTTCGGATTTCCCCGGTGACCTTATTGCAACTTATCAGCTTCGAAGTAATGCAGCTGTTACACCCCACGTGACTTCTCCCAGTACTTTCAGTTCCTCGTCGATATTGTGAAACCATTTCAGAACGTCTGTTTGAAGTGACCCGATAAAAGCGGCTTGTTGTGTTTCCAGCTTACGGTTAGCAGAAAAAGGCAGCTTTCGCTCGCCCACAACTCCGGTTCTAAATTCGAATAAAGGGGAGAACGCAGAAATGCTTCAATAATTTGGATGTAATTTTCGGTGCCTAAGTAGTAAAGAGGTTGTAGCGGAAAGTTAACGCAGAATTCCGTGTTTAGCTCGTAGAGTGATAAAGGAGGAATAACTTGTGAGAGCAAAGGTTGGCCTGAGGCAGACTGCTGTAAAACGGTCACGCTCCGTCACGAACCTGAACACAAGTTGGCGACTACTGGGTTCGCTCATTGCCGTTCAATTGTCATGAAAAAAAAAAGAAAATTGCTGAATTTTAAGCCAACTTAATTTAAGTTTTTTGGTGAAATAATGGTTTATTGGTCCCAAAAAAGTACACAGAAGATCATAAAAGTACAGACGAGGGTCCCAAAATCCAAGACTGTACCGGGACCCCCGATAAATCAATAATACAAGAGATGATTACAGCACAGTTAGCGGAAATATGAAATAAAGAAAATATAAAATCAATACTTCACCACAAAGACAGAGTAAAAATCACAATAACGCAGGTAAAATACATAAAAAGAGAATAACCCATCAGCATTCCAACAAAAATACCTTCAACTTATTTTTGAATGCAGGCAAGGAAATCGATGTTTTTGGAGTGGGTGGCAATGTATTCCAAAATGAAATTGCTTGAAAAGATGACGTCGATTTACCATAATTGGTATGGACTTTGGGGAGCAGAAAATTGTTTCTTGCTGCAAATCTGGTAGTGTTGTGATTGATCAGCAGGATGGGGTTTACAAACTGAAAATGTAGGGTGCCGTGTAGTAACCTGAAGAACATGATTGCAAGGTGATACTGGAAAAGCTGGCGGACTGGTAAAATATTGTGCTTATGCAATAAAGTACGAGCATTAGTTGAGAAAGGGCTACGGGTAATAATGCGGATGGCCTCGAGCGCACAACTAAGCCGTACCCAACAGTTCTGGACAAAGGCCTTTTTGAGAGGTAAATCGTTTATGAACGCAGCTTTTTTTATATATAATGTAAGATTTCACTATAACAATCAATATAACAATCAATCGTGCTCATGCCTGCTTGGAGTCGAGCGACTCTGCAGTATTAAATTAATAAATAAATAAATATATCCTCAGGTCGCCCGTTGGAAGGCTTGTATTTTTTTTTCTATTAATGTTTTTGCTATCATCAAAAGCGTTACCTATTGGTCGATGTGAACGATGGAAGCACTTTCAAAGATTTTGCTACATATCAGAAGAATGTACTCATCCAATACAGTATCTTATAATTTTCCAATTTTCAAAATTTGGACATTTAATGGCCGTCAGCATTATCATAACCATCCTCCAGGTTACGCCCACTACAGGAAAAATACTTCTCCAGCACTGATCTCCAGTTATCCTTGCTCTGCTCCAGCCGGCGCCTTATGCAAGCAATTTTCATAATCTGTTCTCCTCACACATATCACACAATATATAGATTTTGCTACATATGAGAAGAATGGACCAATGTCTTCAACATTTTCATAATAGTACCTTACAACGCTTACAAAAATGCACACTGAGATGCAATTAACTGTTTATAGAGTATTTATTGAGTCTACAAAAATCTATTAATACTCAAATCCTAATGAGTTTGGTCTATAAAAAGTCAATATGTTCTCGACTGATATTACCCAATATAAATTTAATTGACTGCAAGTGAATTAAAACTCAAGCAGCAAAAAATCAATTCACAGCCGATTTCTCACCCATTATGGAACCAACCGCAACCATAGCTCAAACGATTCCCATTTCAGCTGAACAGCCTTTATTCATATCATATCGGCTATGGGAGAGGTCACGGTGTTGAAATTGGTTGTAGGTTGTGACTCGAACAACACTGCTCATGAGGTCGCTTGGCAATGTAAAATTTAGCGTATAACTGAACACAATATTCTCTTTTGGTACCAAGAGAGAACTATGGTATGAAACCTTTTCCTCAGGTTGGAATTAAATTGAACGATATAGGGGAGAGCAAACTTGTGTTACTGATTCATAAATGTGACAGCACAATGGTCTGAAGGTAGCAGCCCTGCATACCGGGTGTTTCATCAATCACTTTAAGAAATTTAAAAAAATAGGCTTTTTGGGGTAAAAATATGGCTTGTGCGGCATAGTATATTTTCCATGTTCCAAAATTTTTGTCCGAGAATGTTGGACACGAGCTTCCGTGACGAAAACGCACGCCAGAATAATGTAAACGATATACATAAATCTGTTTATTAGAACTTCAAAAGTGGATAAGGCCTTCAGTTTAAATTGCACCGCACTCGAAATATTATGGCGGATACAATACGCATCGTATGTTTGAATGACAGTATCAGGGGTCAAAGAACTATCTGGAGCTGATGATATCGTAGGTCAGGGCTCGATAGCAGAGTAAAATAATTACCGTTCCGATTCCCTCACAGCTGTGCCCGCTGCATTCGCAAGCAAACCTCTTGCCAAAGCTTTTGGGGGTGACCGCTTACGCTACTCTACATGCCCGCTCACAAAAGCACTATATGAAAGAGGACGATTTCACGTGCATGTCTGTGCAACTAGGTTCTTCTGTCGCCTACACAATTTCAAGAATCCAGGGCTATTTTGTCACATGCCATATGCATTAGCACTAGGTTAATAGTAGGCGTTGCTGCAATCTTCACTTCAATGCGAGATATGTCTTCGTCCGTAATTGTGTAGCACCTGGGCTCCGTATCTGCCGGCTTTTCGGAGAGGCAACGGGTTAAGCCGGATCTTTTGCCATATTTGTTTGCAAGGACGTCAATGGCAGCATAACTCTCTCTCTCTCTCATTACATCCCATTACGATGCGGCACATTCTTGTGGCTCGTGTAATGTGATTGAATTGTTGAGGCAATTTGCTACTGATCTTTAATGTAATATCACTAGTTCCAAGCTACAACCACAGCTACAGGGAAAATGATATGATCAATATGGCGCACCTTAACATAAAGCGGGCATTTACTGTGTTCAATGAAATAAACAATGGTCACTCGAATATGCTAGGGCTTAGTACATCCCGAAGTGAGGAACTACTAGTCACTTGAATTGTTGGATGTATTGCAAGTTTGGTAGGCACGTATAGGGCGCGCAAATTGGTAGAGAAGTGTGCGGAGGGATCAGGAAAGATTGAGTGCGGAATGACCATAAAAGGGCAAGGTTAAGCTGGAAAGCATACGAGTGAACCTAAAGGAGCCAATGCTCCGTTGGTTTGGCCGTGTCACTTGCAGGGATAAAAAATACGTCGGAAAAAGAATGTTAGAGATGTGCAGCGAAGGGAAGTGGACATGGGGACGAAGAAACAAAGTGAAGGGAAGTAGTGGAGACAGAACTTCGGGAGAAGCTGCCAGCGCAGACATTTCAGGACAGGTCTTAAGAAGTGGAAAACCCTCATCACAAATGACTACCTCACACAGGCACATATGATAATGTGAAGGAAGAGGAGAGAGACGATGAAGTACGCCGTGGTACGCAATGTCATGTGTAGCTATATTACGCTGCGAAACAGACGTCCCCCAACAAAGCAGGCTCCCTTCGGTACGCAGGATGCGCCCTCTCTCTATTGTGATCACCGTTATCACCAACAACGCACCACCATCGATAACTATGATGCCACACAGATGCTACTCTACAGTCATGCTGAAATGATCATACTTTCTTTTCACTAAACACACCTCATACAAAAATGTTATCTTCCGCCGCATCAATCTGAACTCCGCATTTTTCTTTTTCTTTTCAGAGACCCTCTAAGATCGCAGAACGGAATACTGGAAGTAACAGAAGTCACACTTGCAAACGTGACAACCTTAGAAAGTAAGCCTCTAGCTCCAGTAAAATCGAACGCTGTTACAATTCATTTTCCGTTTTATGCAGCTGCAATGAAGCTGTCCTGGTGTCTCATGGCCGTCTGCATCGTTGTCGCTATGCACCTGAGGCCTGGTAAGTGCAGGCTTTATCAAGCGTGTCCCCATAACGTTTACGAATAAAGGGCAACTGCATATGTTTTAAAAATCAACGAGCTTTAAAGGGTCGAATGTGTGAAACTTGCAGGTAAAGCATGCGAAGTCCTTTTGGGCTAGCATTTGAAATGTTGTCGAGTGAGTTTGATTGTGACGAGGTGCGGCGCCACAGTCGCGGACACAAGTTCGACTCACCCACTCATTCCTTTCCCTCTTTCACTCATTCACACTGTCCCTTATGACGCGGCTCGGGCGTCCACACAGTCGCACCCAGTGAGGCACCTACCTCGCCTTTCCTTTTTTCTCGTTCAAGCCTTCATCTGCTCCCGCATCACCTACTCTGCCCCCTACCTACGTCTCACTCGTGACGAAAGCGAACGGCTAGAGGCGTCACTCCGAAAAGAGTACAAGACGGCCCTGGGTTTTCCTATGTCCACAGCTGCCCATAAGCTCATGGCTCTCGGAATTTCCAATGCCGTGAGCGAACTTATCGAAGCAACCCTCACTACTCAATACGAGCGGCTCTCACTCACACACGCTGGCCGAGCGGTACTGCAGCAAGTTGGGATCTCCCCGCCGAGAGCGGCCCCAAGTTATGCTGAACTTACCCCGGAATATCGCCTAAATCTCCGCATCCCTCCCATTCCCAAACGGATGCACCCGGAACACCATGCCGAGAGACGGGCCGACCGCGCACGTCAACTCGAGAAACGCTTCAGCGGACGTCCGGACGTCACGTATACGGACGCCTCTTACCATCCCTCGAAGCCAGCGACGGTGGCGGTAGCTCTCGCCCCTCACCGCAGCTGGTACACAGCCTGCAGCATTTGCAATGCAGAAACAGTCACCGCAGCAGAGGAGGTTGCCATTGCGCTAGCGCTAGTTGACCCTGATACCAAAGTCGTCATCAGTGATTCTCAACAGGCTATCCGCAACCACGATGCTGGCCGTATCTCTTGCCAGGCGTTACACATCCTACTTTCTACTGCACCCTCTTTTACCTCTCGCTTACTTCTTTGGGCTCCAACCCACGAGTCGTTCAGCGGAAACGCCCAGGCGCGCACTCTCGCCCGAGATCTCAGCTGCCGAGACGAGTGTATGATCAGCATCCTTGCTTCCTCTGACACTAATATCTCACGCGCTTCTCTGCTCACCACTTACACGGACATGCTCCAGCGCTACCAGCTCAGAAGATGTTTTTATCCTCCCGCACACCGTGATCTAACAAGACGCAAGGCCGTCCAATGGCGCAAACTACAAACTGGCAGTTTTCCAAACCCCCTCTTATACAGCAGGATCTTTCCGCAACAGATAGACCCCATGTGCAAACACTGCTCAACTCCGGCCATTCTCATACACATGGCGTGGACTTGTACACACTACAACACAAACAACTCGAACACTCCGGAGACGTGGGAGTCTCTCCTACGTACTTCCGAGCCAGCAGACCAACGCCGGCTTATCCAGCGCGCGCTGGAGGCCGGGACATCCCAAGGGATCCCGGCCGACCTCCTCTAAGCCAGCGCAACCAGTCATTCGACTGGTCCCCTGTTTTGGGAGTAATAAAGGAGTTCACCACCACCACCACCACACCGCGTCATGCACGTGCTAAACAAAACTGTACCCTGGAGTCCTGGGGACAGTTTTGAATGAGAAAGAGAGAGACACAAATATACTTTGTTCATTTCGAGACTAGCTGATGAAAGAAAGACATTGAGATAAGAGAACAGAAAAATAAAAAATGAGTCATAAGAGACGGGACTAGATGAAAACAGAGTAAATAAAAAAAAAGGAAGCGGTATGATAGAAAGAAAAGTCACGATGAGTATAGTCATCAGTTACTGCAGGCAACTAACTGCACACCGGATCGACGCGGGCACTGTGAGCAGTCTTTCATTCTCAGTTGCGTTGGTACTGGCTTCAGTACTACTATTTCGAAAAGAAAACATATGCATTATATTAATATTGCGTACCCGATGAAATTTTCTCTGAGAATGCTTGCAGATTTACTAATTAATAACTCTGCAGTCAATTACTAAGTCTTCACCTTATGTTTTTCACTGGTTCAGAAAACGGTTTTCTTGTACGCATTTTAAGTACTGTTTGTACAAGCATGCAGTAATACCAAAGTACGAGTAAAGCCCGATCAAATCGAATATTTTCTCATTTTACAGGGTCTGCGAAGCAGGGGAAAGAGTGAGTATAACTTATTGACATATTACGCTCGTAAATACCCGCACAGAGCAGCTTGGCGAACAGGAGAAAAACACCACGCCTGAGCTCCAAAACTCCAAACTATCATTGTGGTTCGCCAATTTCTTGTTATGCTTCTCACTGTTTTCCACTACTACTTCTGCACATTTCTTCAGCACTGTCCCTTCGAGCATAGATCATACATTTACCGCGAAGCCATGCGTTAGACGTTCTTCTTTATTATTATTCGAGAAGTGTGCCATGAGGCATAAGATGAGAAAGGGGGAATGGACTGTAGGAGATAGAAAATTAAAAGAAGGAGTGAAGACCAGTTTCGCCGCGGTAGTCGAAGAGGTTGCTGGTGAACTGATTGTTCATAGAGTAATACTTGTTGGGGGGCTAGTTGGTGCATGTTTCCAGAAAATGGTTGTAGCGCCGAAACAGACAACACACAGAAAGCTAGACAGGACAGGGGCAACTTCCAATTGATTTATTCACCGCGAATGCGAATGAATATCAGGCAAACAATCAAGAGGGATAGCAAGAACCACACATGCGCGGGAGGGTTGTACAGAAATCGAAAAAAGATAAGTGAGTACTCACTTATCTTTTTTCAATTTTTGTACAACCTTCCCGCGCATGTGTGGTTCTTGATATCCCTCTTGATTGTTCATAGTCCACTTCACAGACCTTCTTTCACCAGTTAGTGGGTCTGCATATATATGATCGTGGCACATGGGGCACCTACTTGGCATCTATTTCCTCATCTTTCTTTCTGTCGCTGAATGAATCAGGGACCAAACAGGAGTTAATGATAATCTAGTCGAAATCGAGAAGACGAGGCCTTGAGCTGGGCATATAATGCAAAGTAAGATGGCCGATGGTCGTTAAGGGTAACGAAATGGATTCCAAGAGCAGGCAGGCGTAACAGGAGGAGGAGGATATAGAAGAGGAAAGGCAGGGAGGTTAACCAAAAGAATGATCGGTTTGCTACCCTACACGGGGGGAAGGGGGTGAGGGGATAAAAAGAAAGAGAAAGGAGAGTAATAGAAAATTGAAGTCACTATAAAACGTCACTGTTCGTTAAAGTCACAGCCTATCCTGCAGGCCAGAAGTTCTCAAGAAGCGGAGCAGTGCCTTGCAGGCCTTCTCCGCCGACGACCGCCGCGGCCAGTGGCCGAGAATCTTCATTTCCGTGAAAGGGCGTGTATCTAGGCGCTCCAGCGCACGGCTGAGAGACTGCCTTTCGGTGGTGTAGGCAGGGCAGTCACAAAGAATGTGGGTTATGGTCTCGTCATGCCCGCAGATGGAACATGCAGGACTATCAGCCATACCGATTAAGAATGAGTAGTGGTTGGTGAAAGCTACACCAAGCCAGAGGCGACACAGCAAAGTTTCTTCTCGTCTTGGTAGGCCTGATGGTAGCCGGAGCTTCAGATCTGGGTCCAAGGATTGTAAGCGGGAATTGCAAAATTGGCCGGAATTCCACGCGGCAAGCGTGATGTCCCGCGCAAGTGCGCGAAGCCTGCTCGCTGCATCCGATCTCGAAATGGGGATCGACACAAAATCGCCGTCGTTGTGAACAGTTCGCGCGACCTCATCCGCGCGGTGATTACCTGCTATGCCGCTGTGCCCCGGTAGCCATTGGTAGACAATGTCATGCCCTTTGTTGATGGCAGAGTGATGTAGCTGTCGAATTTCAGCGACCAGTTGTGCATGGGCTCCACGGCGAAGAGCAGCTTGTAAGCCTTGGAGGGCAGCTTTCGAATCAGTGAAAATAGACCACCACTGAGGGCGCTGCTGACTGATGTATTCAATGGCGACACGAAGAGCGGTGAGTTCTGCACCCGTCGAAGAAGTGCGGTGACCTGTCCTAACTCTAATTTCTGTAGTGCTTGCGGGTATGACGACGGAGCCAGAAGAAGAGATAGGGTTCACTGAGCCGTCGGTGTAAACGTGCACCCGGTTTGCATGGTGCTCATGTAAATATTCAAGGGTGACTTGTTGTAGTTCTGTCGGCGATAAATCTATCTTCTTCCTGATGCCAGGTATCGAAAGAAGCACACGGGGATTGTGCAGGCTCCAAAGTGGCGTGGACGGTCTAGAGGCGGGTGTAAACTGGGACGGCAGAATGGCGGGATGTGCGTCAATGATGTCTGTAAACGATGTGCGCGGCCTGGTAATAGGAAGACTGGCGAGATGGTGAGAGGGAACCCGGGAAATGTGCCGGAAATGTGCCCTCAGTGCGTCAACTGTTAAGTAGGTAGAGATTGGATGCTCCTGGGCGATAAGTACAGATGCGGCCGTAGAGGCACATTTCAGGCGTAACAGGTGGCGTCAAAAATCATGGTGCTGGATGAGATTAGGAAGTCTGCGGGGACAGGGTGGCCTCAGCTGGCCACCCTGAAGGTAACGCGGAAGGTAAAGATTAGATTAATTCAATGAAAAGAAGCATAGTGTAGAACTATATCGATACGGGAAAAGGCAGATCAGGAAGCAATTGTTCTATGATAACTCGAGAGGCAGTGCCTTACTCTTTGAAGCTAAGTCAGGGTGTCTTAGAACGCGTAGCTACAAAAAAATATTTAATAAAGAAGATGACACACGCCTCCGTTGACAAGAGTAAGTATTCCGCATATTTAGTGACCGAAATCTACCCCGAGACTTCGGCATCGTACCCTGCCCCTAATAGGGAGTGCGGTAGAGGACAGCTCACCCCGTCTTGCTCCCATGCGAGGCTAATTCGTGTTTAGAGTGTAGCTGTCTAAAGGCGGAACAGTGATGTCCACTATGCGGACGCAACTCGAAGTCAGTATATTAAATCTATGACCATCGTGCTATACAAGAAAATTACCTTTCTTTTGCTAGTGATGACGACAGCGGATAAACTAGCATCATCATCTCAATACCAGAGGATGGTGCAAGGTACTATTGGGGACAAAAGTTCAGGACAAGCAAGCGGTAACCACAGACCTGCTAATAGCCAATGGCTTGAGGCCACAGTTACAGGGATCAAAATTGGGTTTATGTGATCTTAAAAGTGGTAATCAAATGTGGTGGTACGTGGTCGGAAGAAGTGGCACTTGTGCAGCTATATTGCTCTTTGCGAGTCCTGATGTCTTTTGTCCCCGACAGTACACATGAGCCATGGCCTCTGAGAACGCGCATCAACGCAGGGTTTGCTCAGCCTGCTGAAGCCCTGCTGCATCTTCCAACCTTGGAGGCTATGTATAAGTCATACGACGTCGTCACATGAATGGACAGCGCCGCAGCATTGAACCATTCAATCCGCGCACTACATGGTGTTAGGCCCTGTTTTGGAAAAAAACCGCCAAAATAATCTAGTGTAGTTCTTATTCGAACTGCGTGCCAGTTTTTCGAAAAGTATTCTAAAACTTAAGAACATAACATGCCCTATTTGATTCGTTTGACGGATGGAATTTGTTGGTCAGCACAGACAATTTAGATGTCGTATTCTTTACGTCGCTGTTTGCAGGTCCGGGTCTGGAACCGGCGATCGTGACATAGCCCAAATAATTCAAAAGGTATGTATTTGCTTCAAGATGATAGTACTCTAAACTAAAGTCTAGCAGTTGCATTCTTACCTAACATTTCTAAAGCGGCTAAATCTCTTTCCAAAGGCGCCACAAGCCGTTTTCGAATAATTTCCAGCAAATATGCCCTGAAACGATCTCACGATGCCGACCAATAAACGAAAACGGATAGGAGAGGTCACCTGCCATGTCCAACATTCTCGAACAAAAATTCGGAATATTGAAAAATTGTAAGATACTGTAATAGAAATATTGAAGGTAATGGTCCGTAACAAAATCTTTCTTTGAACGTGTTTCCATCAATCGTATCGACCGAGCAGTTGACTGCCATAACAAAATAATGCAAGCCTACAGAGGGGAGGTCTGCGTATGCTATATTGATTGTTATAGTGGAATCTTACGATAAGGAGAAATTGCGTGTAAAAACTTCCCGTTGGAAAATGTGCTTGCCCGAAATTTCTGGGTATGGACAATGATGATCCCTGAGGTCTGTATGTTTGTTTTGAATGTTATCGGTACACTTTGCATATTTTTGTAGTATTTCTCATTATCGCCCCATTGCGTTCCGTGTCTGTCCATGCAGCTTACCATTCACAGAAAATCTTCGGCATGAAGTCCTAATGACCACAGAGGCTCCTAATCATTAACTGGCATTGTTTAACTTGGCCAGTGATCGTGAATTATTTCACCGGTTTACTGACTTATGTCTCTGGTTAGGTGAAGCCAGCTGTAACATGCGACAAACAGGGTGTTCGCGGAAAAACTTGGTCATTTTACGCTTTTTGAGGTAAAAAAGGTGGCTTTTGTGGCAAAGTAGTACCAGTATTGGCAGACGTCAGAAAAGAGGTGGATCATGTTAACTAGTAAGTCGGTTAAGAAGATAACTTCATAACTATTACAGAAAGGCACTTAGTTCCTTCCTTCTTTCACTTCCACCTTCCTCCCTTTCCTTACAGCGCGGTTCGGATGTCCACCTAGACACGTCAGACAGTTATTGGATCATTTCCTTTCCTCAAAACCAATTTTTCATATTTTTAAAGATATGTATACCTGACCGGCCATCAGTAATAGCCATATCAGTTTTAAGAATTTCGAAACCGCACCTTCCTCCCTTCCCTTACGGCGCGGTTCAGGCGTCCACCGAGATATGCGAGACCGATACTGCGCCATTTCCTTTCCCCCAAAACCAATTTACCAATTGAAGCGAAAAGCTTCACTACGCGGGTCAGAGCCGAGCTTCGCGTGAGCCGAACTGGTGAGTTATGCGCATGCGCGAAACCGAGTGACGTCACGCGCCGCGCAGGTGGTCGCTCCTTGCCGCTACCGCAGCCGTCGCCTCAACTTTCGTTGCAGCCGCTTGTTGCCCGCGTCGCAACAAAGCCACCTAGGTCGCAACCCGCAACCCTCCTTTCCGCATTCCTGCGGGCACTTTTAACCGCGCCGATTTCCGTCTCCTCCTCCGCCTCAGTGCAGGCAGTGTGTGGGCGGCCGTCAAACCAAGCATATCTGAAGCTTTTCGCATATATATCCAGGCTTAACCAGCCCTAAGCCACTGCCTAATTTTTAAACCGCGATTACCCTCGGTACTGTGGCTCAATAAATTCTGACCATTCCTCGCGCAAGTCGAAAATCGCGCGCCTGCTGTGTGCGTTTCCGAAATTTCAAAAACTAATGACTCTTATTAATCGTCACCTAGAAATCTCTAATAGAAACCATGCGCATATCTGTCAATTATCAGAATTTCGCTAACCGGCTCACTAGTTAACATGATTCAGCTGTTTTCTCACACCCGCCAACGCTGGCATCACTATTCCGCAAAAGCCCTCTTTTTACCTCAAAAAGCGTATTTTGAAAATTTCCTCGCGTTCCCGCGGACACTCTGCATATACAGTACGGCTTTTGAAAGGAAAAATGGTAGTGGCACAGCTTACTTGACGAGAAGGTACTGGTGTTGATAGTTGACCGGGGCTACCCTAACACCCATATAGAGCTAGCCATGGCCTCCATGGAGCTAGCACCCGATAAGCTAACGCCATCTCTGAACGTCTCGAAATGTTCAATGATATTTGGTGTTTTGTTGTTTGTTCGTTGCTGGGCTTGGAGCCACAAATGCCTTTTCCCCTTTCTTCCTCTCCTTCTCGCAGGCAATACAAAGTTTCCTCGCTTCGGACGCCGGCAAGGCTTTGTTGGAGAAGCTAACCGAAATAATAGCGTGCGCTTCAACACAGAAAAAACCGTAGACCCGCAAGGCGCATGGATGGATTGAAGAACCAAGGCCATCCTCACCAGAAGAAACTTACCGTAATATCATGTGTACTTTGTGTGAGAAGTTTTTTAGTACCACAGTTAGGAAATTCGGAACCAAAAGATGGTGGCGTCGTCTGTCAGATGAAACATTATGCATCGACGGGACGAGTGCGCAGCTGGCTGCTTCCACCATATCCATCCTTCCTCCATGACCATATCTATGTTTCGAGCTGGGCATATCATTTGGACGCCGCGAGCAGCACGACAGTCAGCTAACTTCCGAGTTTTGGATGAATTAGACTGCCGTCAAAAAAAAAAAAAACTTTCTTTTGGCTACTGCTTCGATGGCGGCCCGTCGAGAGCCGGATTCACAGGTCACTGAAACCGTACTTGAGATAGAAGATGGCCGCCACGTATAGCCCGTTATTGCGTCAGATATTGCTATCGGTCAGCAAAAGTGAGAGCTGACTAATCACAAACCGGAATTACAAAATTACCTAGGTCTAAATTGGCAATTTGGTTTTTGAGGAAATTAAATGGCGCAGTACGCCTCACATGTCTCTGTGGACACCTGAACCGCACCATAAGGGAAGGGAGGAAGGCGGGACTGAAAGAGAGAAAGGGGTGCCGTAGTGGAGGTCTCCGGAATAATTTCGACCACCTGGGGATCTTTAATGTGCACTGACATCGCACAGCACTCGGGCGCCTTTTGCGTTCCGCCTCCATCGAAACGCGGCCGCCGCGGTCGGGTTCGAACCCGGGTACTAGCGCCGTAACCACTGAGCCACCGCGGCTGGTTTACGTAGGTCTTTTTTTTTTTTTTTGCCCAGGCGCTGTTTCCTGCTTTTAGAAATAGAACTCGTTTTATGTTGTACGTACTCTGTGGCTCCTGAGTGATTGTCAGGGGGGGTAGAAGCACTTGTTCACAGACTCTTGTGGTGACGGCGCCATTTTATTTTATCTTATTCACACCCTTATTCCAAGATGCGCACCAACCTCTCTTTGCAACATCTGATATCAAAGAGGGGAAAGAAAAGAAAGAATAGGTTCATCTATGTCGTGCGAATTCGATAGTGCTCCTTGTGCAGCGTATTGATGGCTACTAGACATCACTTTGCAGACTGATGTATTTTATAATATACATGCTAGTCAGCTAGCAGCTTTATGCATGTGTTGCTGCCAGATTTGTTGTGTTCGTTACAAATAACCAAGACTGTTGTATATACTTTCTGTGTGCAATGTTTACAACTATGTTTTATAGTCTGTGCAACTACCTAACTCATGAATAAAGTTTACTTCCTGCGTTTTTGTCAACAATGTGGTATTTCAGTTTTTGTCTGAAGAAGAGACAAGAGCCTGCACCCCTATACCTGTGTACGTGTGAGGGGCAAATATATATATTTAATTTTTAGTGCGGCATTCGAAGGTATGCGAAGTCGTCTTACGCCTGAGCATAAGACGACTGTTGACCAGCCAATTATTTAATTGGCTGGTCAACAGATTTTCAAGAGACAAATCAAAAATAGATGGTTACAAGGCACACTGTAAAATGGAATGCTCTGGGTTGAATCTACGACCACCCAGATCTAGGCAAACAGGCGCTTTTCAATTTCTCTTCCAGCGAAGTATGGCTGGGACTGAAACCATGAACTTGTGCTCGAAAACAGGCGCGAACATTTCTCTAAGCTCCTTATGGCTAGCCTTTTCCCGACATCGCTAATGTGCCAGCAGGTGCATCTGACATGGGGGTCGAGTCAGGTGCAGAGCCATGCAAGGTCTTCCCAACATGACGAGTGTGTACCTAGATACTAGAGAGTCGAAGCAAGACACAACTGCAGTACCACCCAGCGTCAGTAAAGGCTGTGGTAGTGGTGGTAAACTTTATTCAGTAAAGAGCTTTGCAGCCCACAAACTGGAATGGGCCATTAGTGTACAGGGCCCGTACGGCCTTAGCTGTTTGTTGTCCCTGCTGAACCAGCTGTCGATAGTCCTCCAAGTTTTGAACCGGACAGCACGGCCTCCCATCACTCAGGTTGCGGGTTTGGGATTTTGCGCATGGCTTCTCCGTTACTTGTCCGTCGTGTTTTGAATCGCGGATTGCCGAAGGAAGGAAGGAAGAAAACACTTCATTGTACTCTAGTGTTTCTCATTTCTGCGGTTTTGGGGCATCTTCAGAGATGGTCTCTCCTTGGTTCTACCCCCGGGAGTCTTCTCTGTCGCCCTCGTCCACCTCTAGTCAATGGTCGATTGCCCTCAGTCCAGGGCTCTACTGGCTACTGCTGCCCGTTGAGCTCGCTGTACCAGACCTTGTTGGTCTTGACAGCGGTCGCTGGACAGTAGAGTTGCAAATTTCTCCGCACTCAGATCTTGTATATTTTGGGGACCACGCCTATGTTTTGGCTGGCCCACGTGATATGATATAGTGTGGATTTTTTGTCACACCAGGGACATTTGTCCGTTTATATCGTAGGGTATATGTAGGTTTGGGCAAGAGCCTGTATGGAATTGTCTGCAAGTGACAGCGGGTTGCCAAAAAAAAAGTAAATAAAGATAGCCGATGACAAGTGTGTATCGCGGACCACCATACCTGAAGCCGAAAGACTGCGCAACACTGGACACAAAGGACTCAGGACGTAGGCACAGAAACAAAGCGAGTCACAATAAAGCACTTGAGTGAGCTAGCAACTGTTTAGTTACTAAGTCTACAATGAATAATTGCCTCAGATAAGTTTTACGTTCTACATCTTGTGTCCTCTGCATTTGTTTTCGGGCACAGTCTCCCAACTTTAAATGTCACACCGACTCCTGCCGTTCCATGACACCACATGCGCTGCTGAGTCAAGGCCAGCGGCCTTTGTACTACAACTGCGAGGCTGTCACTAACATGAAAGGCGGCGCCCAGTCTATCACAAGTCCCACCACAACACAAGCAATTTAGTGTAAAAACAAACACGAGAACAAACCCATGAACACTGAAAAGTTTTCTGCTGAGCCGGAGTTCCCGGGTTCGAACCCGGCCGTGGCGGCCACATTTTGATGGATGTGAAACTTAAAAAAAAAAAAAAAAATATGGTTTTGTTTATGGGGGCTTAATGTCCCAATGTGACTCAGGCTATGAGGGATGTCGTAGTGAAGGGCTAAGGAAATTTCAACCACCTGGGGTTCTTTAGTGTGCACTCACATCGCACAGTACACGGGCCTCTCGACCACTGCGGTCGGGATCGAACCAGCTCCTTTAGCGTCAGCAGCTGATTTCCATAATCACTGAGCTACCACCTAAAGGGTTCAACGCTGCTGAAAGGAATGTGGAGCGATAGCTCCGGTGATAAGACACAACGCTGGTTTCAATGTTTCATTATTACCTTGCCCGGCCGGGAGCTTTGGCTGCACGCGACCGGGCGTTGCATCAAACACAACCAGTGTTCTGTTCAATGCATCAAAGTGCACTGGCGTTCTATGCAGAACCCACTTTCATGTCCTGTGTGGGATGTCAGTGCACGTGAAAGATGCCCAGGTGGTTGAAATTACACCATTTCCTTTCCTCAAAACCAATTTTCATTTTCATAGGGCCTGGCAGTGGTGTTGAGATGGAAGCGAAATGCAAAATGGTGTGGCTCTACTCGGCTGAGTCGGGTTATACGGAGCGAAAGGCAGCCGAACCAGTGGCCGATGTTGACGACGAGACATTGGCAGCATCTGCTGCCCTTTGCTGCTTGAGATACTCTTGATGTCTGTGCCACTGCTTCTCCAAACGTACCTCCCGTTCTTTGTCAGCTTCATCAACTAGACGAGGCCGCTTTCGCAACTAATCTCTATCCAACGCGGCTTCGTGACGCTCTCTGTCGTAGGGATCGCTATAAGCAGCCCAAAGCCTCCAATGCTCAGTCGAACAATTCGCAGTGCAAGTTTAAGAACCCAGGTGGTCGAAATTTCCGGAGCCCTTCACTACGTAGTGTGGCCCTCATAGCTTGAGTTGCTTTGGGACATTAAACACCAATAAACCAAACCAATCCAAACAATTCGTCCCAGTGATTGGTTCTGCCCCCCCCCCCCCCCTCCCGATTTCCTGATCAGACCCCATCCCATGTCATGTAGTTCCCCATGTGATGGCATGTGTGCAGCTCAAAGCAGTTAACATAGAACGATACAATCACAAAGATAGGGGTCTGATGCAAATGCAGATATAAGGCGATAAAACTGCGCCTTCGCATGTAGCCCGGCTGAGCAGCAGCAGCAAACTGAATAGCCAACACTTCGGCAGTTTTAGATTCTGGCGTGACGCAAGCTCCGGAAGTTACCGGAAGTTTGCTCTTGCAGTCATCTGTAAGGAAAAGCGACCGCCAGCACAGGTGAGCTCAATGAACAGTGCACAATGGACTTTTTCCTTACCGAAAGCATTTTACAAATAAATCACCGACTTCTTTTTGACACCACTGACTCCCCTTTTGCAGTTACACCGATCTTCCCAATCTTGCCCTGCGTGCACCTGCGTGCACGCCAGTGCGCTTGTGCAGCAGGGAACACAGAATATGCGAGTAAAAGTTTTTTTTTTTTTAAATCCGGTCAAGAAGTTAAGGGTGCGCAAGTTACACAAAGAAATATGGTAGTTTCATTGGACCAAGGTGATTACGGTGTTCAATCACTCATGACCAAACCTGTTTGTAACCCTACACTCTAAACACGAATATGCTTATAGCTGCATTCGATTCAGCCGTGGTTCCCTGCACCGCCGGAACCGGTTCACGGTGCGCTGCACCAAAGCGCTCGATTCACGGCGCCCCCTGCACCACCGTTCGCGATTGATTTTGGTGCAGTCGTGGTGCCGCTTCTGTGCAAAGAACCGCGGCACCCTCAGAGACGGAGGTGCAGGATAGTGGTGCACGTGTTTGATGGCGTAAGCAGACGACGCGTGCAGCCGACGAAATGTTTGTTAACATCAATGGCCAGCTAAAGGAAATTTTCCCTGTGGTCGACGGATCCGGCGCCATTCTGCGACGCCTCTTGAATTCGAAGCTGAAATACCTAGCTACTACGCTTTCGTAGTAGTTGGCGATTCTGTTGCGGTCCGTCTGATGTAACAGCGTTGCTGCAAAAGAAAGCACCGCGTCGGCTTCCTCATCTTCGCTGTCGGACGACTCCAAAAATTCCATTATAATGGATTCGGCGATGTCGTCCTCCATGACTCCACGAGGCACGAAAAACAGACGTGACGCACCGCAACTCAACACACCACGACGGACCGTGATCGCGTCTGCACGAGAACCGGATAGCAGACGATGAGGCCTGTGCGTGCACACGCTCGATTGAAAATCTCCGCACCAGTGATTTGTGGCGCTGCTGACGCGCTGCACCTGCACCAAAAAACTGGAATTGCACCGCGCCGGCACCAACGGAACTTTTTCAGAATTGGTGCAGAGTACCAGCTCTGAATTCAACAGACCTTATATGGGAGTAAAAAGGGAATAAGCCATCCTCTAGGGCACTCTTTTTTAGGCTGTATGCTAGAGGACAGCTTACTCCCTGTTTACACCTTTCTGTTTTAGAGTGCATAAGTAATCTTTCTCTGAATACAACAGCAACATGGGCGTTTCAATTTATTAGTGAACAAAGAAAATAATACGACTGATAGTGAAGCGCCACTCCGATTGTTAGACCTCACTCTTGCGAAGTTGGCTTCACAGTGATGCCTCGTCGGATCTGACCCCAGCCAATCAACCTGAAAATGAAACACAAGCGTCTCACTAAGGGTGTACAGTGTTACAAGTTGAAAATGACCCTTTTAAAGAATGGTTCTTTGTTGGGCATGTAATAACACTCTCTCCCTCACCTCCAGTGCTTCTCCACACGTCGACTCAGGGCAATCTTTTCGCCAATCTCTGTGCACACAGGGCTGGTAAGGCTGATTTTTGCCAAGTCAGCCTTGACAGCCAGGACACGGCCTCCCGTGGACAGTGAACCAATGTTCACCATCAACACCTCGTTCTTCGATAGCTTTTGCACCTGCAGGCACAACAGGCTTCCATGGTCAGAAGAGCACAAAAAATGCACAAAATTCACAAATAAGCGCACCCAAAGTAATAGGCCAATGGTGTAGGGGAATCCCCTAATGTGAAGTAAATAACAAGGAAGCAATTATTCATTAACATCCACCCACGTGCAACCATCGAACCCAGGCGGTTCAGGGATAAAACTGGAATAAGCCAAATTTTTCTTCAACTACGAAGTTTCTGTGAGAGGAGTAAGCTTTGCTGCACACCTGTATGGCTGGCTTGGGTCCCTCATTAGAAATCTACTCCACCTTTGTGATTCCCCTAAAACACTGGAAACACCCACTTCAAGCTGGCGATCAATTCACTTTCACCCTATCATCAGCCAGACATCCTAGTTTGCTTAGTTGGTAAAGCAACTGTACTGGACAGACAGTGGGCCCGGGTTTGATCCTCAGATCAGGACAATTTCTTCAACTTTGAAGTTTCTGTGAGAGCTGTATAGCTTTCCTTTATACAGAAGGAGGGATGCTAATAAATAATTATTCCCAAAGTAATAATTACCTTCAGGCTTGCACACAAATAAAATGGTCATCTCAAGCGTAAAATGCTCTGCAGGCTTGAGGAGTTATTTCATTGAAGTTCAACTGAACTTTACATTAATACTTAAAGATATGTTTGGGGCTGAGGCTTTCACAGTCATGCTATGAGAAAATGTAGGCCATGGAGTTGAACCCTAATCTTCTATGCAAAAGACAGTCGATCCACAGGGAAATGCAAATACAAAATCTACCAGAGCCATTCGATCCACAGGGAAATGCAAATACAAAATCTACCAGAGCCATATATAAAGTAAGTATGCAAATTTATCCCATAACAGCAGATGGCACTAAGCTAGCAAATGAAAAACTTTCTGTGCATACCATAAAAACCCCAGTACAATAAGATTTTTTCCCCAGATTTTAGCAAGTCAAATTCTATCTAATATTATACGAGGATCCAGACAACCTTTAGCCGAAACCTGCAGCTCTGGTTTCTTTATTATGCAGTGCTATCACGACCAGGCTTCCAGAGATGGGAAGCGCTATCTAGCAGTGGCACTGGTTGGCTGTTTTGATTTTGATGCCATTACACCATGCTGACCTCGCGACACTCACCGACGCTATCGAAATCAGGACGACTACATCTCACACATACGAGTGCGGACAAAAGTAAACGGAGCATGCCATTACTTTCTAACATTTTTTATGTGTTGCCTAAATAAAATTGTCAGCTATGGTAAGTACACGTTGGTAGTGGACACTAGAGCACTTTGCTTTCTCATGCACAAAATGTTCCTTGATTTCAGATAGGGAAGGCGTGATTGCACTTAAAAAGAAATAGCGCATTCTATTTACTTATGTGTACACCACGCTGACCTCACACGATGTCAAGCAACACTTCAAGTTAAACATCTAAGGCAAACAAAAATTTAGTTTTCAATTTTTATGGCATTACGCATTAGCTGAGTGCTATGCGCAGCTGCATGGCACTCGGGAAATCACAAACACATGCTCCACCAACTAAGGGCACATGAACAGCGCCACGAGCACTAAGGAAACATATGTCACGACTGCAAGTTGAAATGCCCCTCCTAAAGCACTGCACAGGATTGTGTGCATTGTCGCACCTTGGCACCCTTCTTGTCTCCCTCCGTGCGCACTCCCAGGAGCCGCCTGAGCAGGAAGTATGAGATCTCCAACTCGATGTAGATGTCCGGCAGGGCCCCCACAGCTCCCAGAACCTGGCCCACCATGCGGTCAGCTCGCGACAGCGTTGGGTCAATCTTGGTGCCCACACCTGAAGAGAAGGACATGCTGGAAAACCATTCCCTCTGGTATCCTGCACGCCGCTAAGCATCGTCTCATCCAAGCCTAGCCCCTAACTCTCATGGCTGTCGTTTAAAACGCTCATGCAGTCAGCTGAGGAAGGCAATGTCTGTGTACCCTTATGATCGAAAAGGCAGCACTACCCTCTTTAAAAAGAAAAAAAGAGAGAGAGAGGAGCGATAGGTGTCACACAGTATCTGGCACTATGTGAGAATCACTGCCGTCTGGTCTCACCAACAACAATTATGGACAAGATTGCTTCTACTCAGGCATAACGTTATTGCGCAGAGGCCGACCTCTCACCCGCACTATTCACATCTTTAAGCTGCTTCTCCTGGAAGCAATGCACACACATCAACAAAGCACTGCATCTTATTATACAGTTCGGAAACTAGGCTGACTCAGCTGGCCTTGTCTCAGTCGGGGCTGATACCCAGGCTTCAACAGATATCAACTAACATCAAATCCCTGCTACCATACTTTGTGGGGTGCTATACTAACACAGAAGAGTTCTAAGCACCATTCAATTAAAAAAGAAACATAATAAAAAATCAGAGGAGAAAGGGGGGGGCACAAAAATGACACTTCTTTCTTCTTTTTCTTTTTTTCCGAGAAGTTTCTCAATGGAATGCTCTACCAGAGAACTCTCCATTGCTTTGTAATCATTCTTGATTTTCACTGCTGGTTTAGTAGCTGTACTGTAACCGCATTTTCAAAATTGTACTTTTGCGTTGCTTGTTTTGTGGTATTTATATTGTTCGGTACTATCGCACCTGCTTTGCTTTTTCCCGTGAATGTATTTCCCTCTCCTGCTTGGACATACAGCATGTCCGCAGTATTCAATAAATAAATAAATAAAATAAATAAATACCGTATTTACTCGCATAATAGGCGCACTTTTTTTCCAGAAAATCCGGCTCAAAGTTCGGGGTGCGCCTATTACGCGGGGTAAAATTTCCGGAAATTTTTCGACTCGCAAAATTGAACACACCGCGTAAACGCACTCGTGTACAGGCCGCACCCCGTTTTCGCGCAGAAAATGTTAAAAAAAAAAAAAGGTCCGTGTAAGGGCCGCACCGAAACTTTCGGAATGCACGCGCCGAGGCCTCCGCGATCGGCTCCGGCTGCGCGCAACGGGCGCTTGATCGCGGAGGCCACACACGCGCACAGGAGCTTCCAGACGCCGCCCAAGGCCAAGCTTATCATCATCATCATCGTTTTCCTCCACCGCGAGCTTTCGCTATCTATATCGCCATCAGCATCTCCAGCTCGTTTTTTTGTTGTTGTTGTTGTTACTGTCAAGTGCCGGGATTTGCGGTAGCGCGATAGTTATCGTGGTTTATGGCTTTGCCGCGGAGCGTTGATGTTTTAGCTCGACGGGCAAGCACCTTAACAGCTACACGGCTGGGAGTTTGCTCTCGAACGCGGCAAGCGTGCGGCAGGTCGGAAAATACGACGTGGCCGAGAAGTGCGGCAGTTGCGACTGCGGCGTCCCTAAATTTTCGTACGCGACTCCAAGCGCCGAGGTTTTCGCGGGCCTAAGTCGGGAACGTCTCCGGCTGGAGATGAAGCTTTCCAAACAGACGTTTAAAGTGAGCATCCCTGAAAACTGTGTGCGGCTGTTCTACGCGATGTCGGTCGTTGCTGTGGGTCCGCAGCAGCACTAGTAGGGACTAGTAGTCAGTTCAGCAAAAACTTTGTTAAAATAAAGATTGGGAAGCGGGGGGTGGCGAGGCGTCGTCTTGCAATCGTGTAAATACAGTATTGATCACAGTGCCAAGTTCGGGGTGCGCCTATTATGCGCGGAAATAAAAAAATCAGATGTTTCGCGCCCTAACTAGGGGTGCGCCTATTATGCGAGTGCGCCTATTACGCGAGTAAATACGGTAAACTTCAGAGTACAGAGTCCTGCAAACAAGTGTTGGAAATGTCTGCCCGTGAGACACAATCAGGAAACAGAACAGGATAAACTCACCAATGAGACCGCCGGGCACCGCATACATGAGGTCGTTCTGCTCCGTGCAAAGCGAGAGGATGCGGGAGAAAATGGGCTTGCACAGCAGTTTTCCTTCATCATCCTTGGAGACTATGCCTGGCCGGACTTCAATCTCCTGGCCAACCTGGTCATTGCCAGGAGATAAAGAGAGAAAAAACATTGTTAGCACATGAACTAGCCCAATGAGCCTACACTGTAGCTACAAGAAACAGCTTAAAGGAACATTCAGGATGACTCCATCCAATAATTGTCTTTTACGGTCTCAAATAATCAAAAGAACTGCATGATAATTGTTTCGAAGTGAATGGTGGTGTTGTCTAGCCTCACACATCTGCAGGCAAACTGCCGATGCACCAGAGCATACTTGCAAAACTGGCCAATGACGAAGACATCTGTATTTCATTTTGCGGCCTATTCTTGCTAATGAAAGTTCCGTTTTACAGTAAAAGTAGTTTCTTTGTAATTAGAATGCCGTAATATATTGATAGAGGCCAACTTCAATTTGTTCTTAGTGTCGCTTTAAGCTCGTATGTGATCGAGCAAGTTTCTAGTCAGTTGCAACACATGTGGAGCTGCAGCTTTTTCACCTGAACAAGCTGTCAGTTGCTGTAAGCTGCAGTTTTTGATGGCATGTTCGTACATACTGCATTAGAAGCCGATCACTAATATATACACACGTACACAGCCACTGGTGCAGTTACAGCTCCACGCAGTAGTCGCTGCCACTTCTGACTCGCCCCAAACACACGAGAGTAGAAGCATAGAAGATACCCGATTCAAGAGCTCTTTGCAAGACTGCTATAGATTTCTTCTGTAGTGACATTTTTCTAGCTGGTTCTCCATTCTCAATACAACCCGCACCAATGCCTAAGCCTTTGTGATCGAGTTTTTCAGATAGCAAGAATCTTCCATTGCTTGTAGAGTAAAATATTAAAAACACGAGGCTAGCATATACGAAAACTAATGTTTCCCTTTCTCCTCCGCATACTTTAAATCGTAACAGACCGGAACTCAGCCGTAATGTGCCCCTGCTGTCAAATGCAATGTTTAAAAGCACATTATAACTATGCTGAAAGACCAGCCAGCAAAATATAGAAAATCATGTTTGTTTTCCCACTAAACAGTACTGCTCGCATATCCATGTCTACATGGTGCTTCCAAATTTCTGCTAGGGCCAATGTGAATGAACACCAAGCTCCAAACAGTTTTCTCTGCAGCTGACACTGCACTCTTGCCAATAACGTCATATGATCAGAATCAGAATCAGAATATATTTATTTAACATCATGGCGATGTTGGGTGCACCGGCAAAAAGCCAGTGGCAAGGCTTGACGAGGCCGGCGCACCCTACAGAAGCTTGGCAGTGATACACTTGTTCACGTTAACAGAACACACGAAAGAAACAATACGAGGGCACTTTCAGAGAGAGAAAAAAAACGTACAAACACACAAGACATATAACAGTTGTTGGCATTATTTAGCTATACATTTATAAGGATTTCTTATTTAATAAATGTGGGAGAGTGAAGTTCAGCATTTGATACCCGTAATTTGTGCGGGTCTTAGGTACAAACCAATTCAAAACTGTTCAAGTAGAGTATTTAGACTCTTTGTATTTCAGTCCAGACAGCTGTAACATAAAGCAATTGTTTTTAACAACACTTGTTTCATACCGTCTTAAGAGCAACGTTTCATACAACTGGGGAAGGGGGGTGATGCCGAGTGCCTGAAATATCGGGCCACTCTGCTCTAGTCGCGTGCAGTTGAGATGGCTCACACTGGGAGGTAAACTGCATTTCTGACATGGTGCTGTGCTACCACACTTGCTTGTGGTGGACGAGAAAACAGCCCTACTATGGAAACGGTTAGACACATAAGAAAACAACTCTGCTCACATGCTCACACTGTGAACTGCAGGTTTAACGTGCATAGATCACCACTGTACACAAGGGATGCTGAATGCATGACCACATATGCTGATCGCCACAAGGCTGAGTGCCACCTCACCTTAGGTAAAGGTTACTAATTCGCCTCATTTGCACAAGAAATGTGTATTTTGACTGAAACGTCAAAGGAAAAGTGATTCACTAGCTGACATATAAGAGGCACTATTTTAACTTGTGAAGGACTTTTCCAATCCTGCAGCCATCAATAAACTGCGTGTTTATATGTTAAGGCACAGCGCTTACTTCCCCTAAACAAAGCTAACAGGCAAGTTGGAATTAATAACCGCATGCAACACAAGATGAGCCTAAACTACCGTATTTACCCAATTCCAACGCGCCCCCGATTCCAACGCGCACCCAATTTACGGCACCAAAAAAAAAAAATTTTCAAGCCCCGATTCTAACGCGCGCCCAATATTGGTAATAATAAAAAAAAAAAACCACAAGCCCCGCTTCTAACGTGCATGTGACTTCCACGAATGAAAATAATTTGCAACCGTTTTTATATTTTAAGGGGAGATGCGGGTGAAAAAACCGCGATTTTTTTCGATAAAGTCGATTTTGTATTTTCTTGCATTTTGTATTCCCCCAAGCCTCTTCTTTTATGTGTAAAAAAATCAAAGCCGATAATCAATGGGAAGTTAGTAAAAAATACAATTAAAGCACTCGCGGTGGCTCGCGAAAGTGCGAATTTGACCGAATTTCGGGAACGCGGCATTTCGCTCCACGGCGTCGCCCGCTCTTGAATATTCGCGGGAAGTAGGCCTACCCATCGTCTACGAGAAGCCACTTCGGCAGCGGCGCATTCTTGATAAAAATACGAAAAAAAAGATCGTTTCCCGCCCGAGTCGAGCGTCGCGACTGGCCCTTCAAATCACGTGGTACGATCGGAGCCGTTCCATTGGCTACGAGCATTCCACCGCACGGTCGGGCGCAGACGCTCTTTCTTCGTTCTGCCGCCACCGAGACGTGAACCAAAGCTTCTGCCCGGGTTTTTCTCCTATCTCCGCTATGGATGTGACTGAGAAACGAGATTTTCGCTCACGCAATTTCCTGACAAAGCATCAGTATAAAGGAAGACGCCCCAAGCGCAAGCGGAGAGCTCCGGTTATGGGAGGTTCGTCTGCTGCTAGGCGTAACTGCGGCAACGGCGATGCTTCTTGCGGAGCATCGATGACTTCGTCAGTGCGTCTGAGCGAAAGATAAAGATCTTCGACTGTAAAAACGGGCGCGGGAGCGCTGTTATCTGTGAGATCGGCATGATGCACGACCTCGTCAGCGGCGCGGCGTGCCCCGCCTGCGGACGATGTAATCTCTGTCAGGGAGTCGGCCGCAAAACAGAAAGGAGTCTCATCGTTTTTGGAACTTTACCGCCGAAATGACGCGTTTCCGATAACCGTTGTTTCATCAACATATTCTTCGACCCGCGTATCTTGATCGTGCAACGGCAGTGATGAGGCGTCCGCCCGCGGCAGTGCACGGGATACCGTCGCCGTGAACGCGGTCCGTGGTCGCTGAGCACGCGACCAATGACAAGCGCCACACCGGTTGAAAACGGCTCCTGCGACGCAGAAAATGACGAGCAAACGTGCTCCCATGTTTCCAGCAGTTAGTGAGCTCCCACATCGTATAATGGCGATGACGATGGGCAGCTATGGGGCAGTTTCGGTTTGCACTCGAATCCAACGCGCATGCGATTTTGAGACGTATTTTCCCCGAAAAAAGGTGCGCGTTGGAATTGGGTAAATACGGTATATAAGGGTGAATTTTAAACTAGTGTCAAAAGGGTGTGAACTTTTGCAATTTTGCAGCACTACCAAGCCAGTTTAATAATGTAGCTTAACAATACCTGCAAATTTCCTTCGACTCAAGAAACTTTCAGGCCAACTATTCAGACAAACTTATACCTGAAGACTGTTTCACATGCAAGCGAAAACGCACACGATTTCAGCGACTGTGATGCAGAAGCCTGTTGCGAGCGGACAGAGCGATGACGTTCCAACAAGTTAGAAATTTTTTGCCTCTCCGTGCCGCTGCTGAATTTGCTCAGTAGCTTGCATGCGAAACAGCCTTAAAGGGGCTGCGAAACACTGCTTGGGGGGATACCGGCTATACTTCAGGTGGATTCTTTATGTCACACAGATGCTGACTTAAAAAAAGAATGACAGGAATCGATGCACAGGAACGGGAGTTATTCAGTGAAGAAATTTGAAAATACAAGCAAACAAAATGCTGCCCTCAACTCTATTTTGGTGGGGCTTCCCACTCCTATTTCGCTCTCCCAATGACGGCACCTGGCGCAACCAATCAAAACAGCCTGCCAGAGCACGTCGCGTAAGTTTGTACTCCATGGTTGCCTGCTCTCTAGCGTCGTTTCCATGCCAGAGCGCCCCTGGTGGTGTATTTTTATTTTACTTGCTTTGCAGGGCTTTTATCTAAGACAAACAAGTTGTTTTTGTTGATCTAATATAAGACGTAGACAGGTGACAAAATGTGTCTCTATTTATTCACACAATTTGCAGTATATTTACTGCTTGTTCAATCATCAAGCTCGCGCCAGGTGATGTCATATCCGCTGCTAAAAACCCACCACTGTGTGGCGACACCATCAGAGCCATGAAGTTGTTTTTGGGAGGACATTAAAATATTAAAAAAACGGAATGTACGCGGTATTACTGACGCTAATAGCACCATTATAACTAACTGTATGCAATCAACAGGCAAAACAGTTAACTAAGATTGTGTTTCTGGGCCCCTTTAAGGTCCCGAAATTTCTGTGGCGGAAAATTTTCAATTCCGTGATGTGAGAACAAAGAATCTGTGAAACTCCACCGGAAACATCAAATAATGCTTCAGGATCAACTTTGTATTATTTTCGGAACCAAGGAATGAATAGTGTGAACTCCCGCCCACCTCCCCCCTGGAGCTTTTCAAAGTAACCAAAGTGGCCTCTGCCACTAGGAGAAGCCAACTTGTCTGCGTTATTTTGGTGGTGGGGGCTACTTATGGTTGGCCTGAAAAGTTTGAGATTTCACTTAGTCGTAAAAATACAGTCTAGCCCGTTTATAACGAAGCCACTTATAGCAAAATAGCAGTTATAACGAAGGGATTTCAATTTCCCATTCCCATTTTTGCATTTTCAGTACATTTTGGGTCCGGTTTTAACAAAGTAAATAAGAGCGCGTCAGCGGATATAACGAAGAGATTTAATACCAACCGAAAAATAATCTGCCAATCAACACATTTTTGCGTCCTTGAGGCGATTTTTTCCGTGAAAATAAGAGCAAAATACGGCTGATGGCGTCCTTTCGTGGCGTCGTCTGCTCTCCTGCGGAGCGAAAGGTTGCTTCACTGTATCGCATGGCACGCCGGTCTCGTGTTGCGCTGTCCTTGAACGGCATCACGGCGTAGAGCGGTAGAGCACGCCGCGCAGGGGAAGAATGTAAAAAAGAACAGAGGCGATTTTTTTTTTTCGATGACGTCGCAGAGAGCGGCCGTCTTGGCCAATCGCGGTTCTCTATTTCTCCCAGGCAGTTGGCGCCACGGCTGGACTGCAGTCTGCAGGAGGTGTGGCAGCGCGCGCTTTGTTTTATGGCGGTGCCGCGGTGCGCAAGGCAGGGAGAAAGCGCGGCGGCACTGTGCATGTTGGAAGCGTGGCTCATTTTTATCGTTATCGCGGATCGTTGTATGCTGTTTATAAGGACAGAGTTATTCGACTTGATCTAGCTGGTGAACGGACAACTGAGCGCAGTGTCGCACTGTTCCAGGTTGGGAGCACGGCGAATGCTACTGAGATCGCGCGTGACGCCATCGGTATGCCGATGTTTGCATTTTTTTTCGTAATCCGCATAGTACAAAATAGCGGATATAGCGAAGTGATTTCCGATTCCCGCCGACTTCGTTATAACCGGGCTAGACTGTATTTCATTTGAAATTCTCCACTGTCCTCAAACTCCCCCTTCATGTTGTATTCATGCAAATGGGTAAAATAGGTATTTTGCCATCATACTAGCATTCCCGTTCATGCCTATAACAACAGCAGCATCAAAGGAGAGAATGTGGCTGCTAATACACCACTGCATGAAAAATACTTAAATGCGAGATTTTTCACGGAATAACAGGAAACTACAGGCCTTACTTATATTGCCGCAAACACAACGCTCCACAGTAACAGCCTCACTACAAACAGCCACACAAGTTCAAGGAGCTTCCAAAGAGCCCGTGCACACGTGCCGTTCTAATGACCCAGCACCTTGGGATTTCAGTACGAAAAGACAACCAGATAAGGATAGCTCAACATCAAGCAAAACCTAAGGTCACGCTGCTTGTCAAACATTTCCCAAGGATGCTTACCTTCAAGACTCCTCTCAGGATGGAGCCACCGGCAACACCCCCTTTGAGGTCGTCAACTTCGCAGCCAGGCTTATTGACGTCGAATGATCTGATAACTGTCCACAATAACAATGCACAAGAAAAGAAAAGAAAAACAAGACATACGTAAGCAACATTACAACCTTTTTTTCTTCAAGACATCCCGCAATAAACAATGCTACCATCGGTTGTTCTGTGTGCAACCGAATGCAATTATCAATATGGTACATCATTCAACATCATTCAACAAAAATTCTCTTCACGAGAAAATAAATTGCAGTCAACCAGGAAATGGCTAATGGCTATTTTTATGTTTCCGGCCAACCTCCCAGGGTCAAATCAATACACACAGTTATATTTGGCTGGTTTGGTTGTAAGGAGTTTAATGTTGGAAAGCGACTCATGCTATGAGGGACGCCGTAGTGGAGAGCTCCAGATAATTTCGACCATCTGAGGTTCTTTAACCTGCACTGACATCACACAGTACATGGGACTTAGCAAATCACCTCCATCGAAATGTGACCACTGCGGCCGGATTTCATTGGACTGCCAGTATAGAATGAAACACGAACAAGAGAGTTGAAATGTGAGCAGCAAAGCCAGAAGCTTTTACTTGAGGCAGACTGATTATTACTGCATTTGATTTTCACTTCGACAGTGCAAACACTGCTTCGTGGAAGCGTTAATAGGCCCTTTATGTGTTTCTTCTGAAGCAGATAATAGTATTTTTACGTTTTTGTTTCGCTGGAAAACTTCTCCTGTTCGTGTTTTGGGCCGGCACTGATGGCACATGCAACAAAGCAAAGCGCTGGCATTAAAAGTGCAAAGGAGCTCAAGAAACTTGCACAGAAAGCGCACTGAAGCGCATCAATACACTTCTCAGCAGCAACTTTGCATACAGCATTTAAACAGCTTACGTATTTCAAAACCAATAGCAGCACGCGAGACATCTCATCACAGACACAGCCACAACATACACAAAACTAGAGGCACACAGAAAAAATTGCCTTAAAATATCCCATGCATTGTTATTTCCACAATATTAACAAGAATGTTTAGCATGATGCTGCATTTCTTTCTTGTGCCTATCCTCCAATTAGGACAACGAACAGTTCCTCATAGCGTTGCTACTTCAGCCAGCCCTTGTTGGCACTTTACGCTTTCGACTACACATGGGCACGAAGGCTCAAAGGATGCACGAAAGCAAACTAAGAGCAAAGAAAAAAAAAACAAAAAGCAGCATACCAATAAGGCGGGGCTCAGATACAAAATCCCTCAGGGGCATAGGGATCTTCTTCACAATGTACTCGCAAATAACTTCGATGTTGTACTTCAGCTGGGCCGATATGGGGACCACAGGGGCACCTTCAGCCACAGTACCTGAAAGCCAGAGAACAGAGTGACCTTAATTTGATTGATTTATGGGGTTTGACGTCCCAAAGCGACTAAGGCTATGAGAGACGCCGTAGTGGAGGGCTCCGGAAATTTCAACCACCTGGGGTTCTTTGACGTGCACTGACATCGCACAGTACACGGGCCTCTAGAATTTCTCCTCCAAAGAAATTCAACCGCCGTGGCCGGGATCGAACCTGCGTCTTTCGGGTCAGCAGCCGAGCACCATAACCACTGAGCCACCGCGGCGTCGCTGATTAAGTAGTAACTATGTCGTAATAGCTCTGAACACTTCTTGACCTGTATTGTTGCTCCCTGCCTTTCAACACGTAGCTTTTACTAACTACAGAAAGTTGTAGTTGAGTTTCAAACCACAGGATCTTTCATAAATACAGCTTGCACATTACTGTCTGTTGTATCCTTTCTTGTTTCAGTTTCGTTTCTTTCAGTGTACATATCGCCATCGTCATTCAATATGATTTCCTATATAAGTGGCTTGACTGTGACGAATAAAGGAGAGTGTTTCTGCATACTGCGCTTGCGTGGTCCCGTGTCATGCGTCTGGTCTGAACCAGACACCACATATTGGCGACGAGGATGAACCGCCTACGGTGCAAGGCGACACGGAGCCGTTGCAGCCACGATCTCATCGGCGGCCAGGAGTAGCGCAAGAACGCCGGAGGTGCGCAAGAACGCCGGAGGTGCGCAAGAACGCCGGAGGTGCGCAAAAACGCCGGAGGTGCGCAAGAACGCCGGAGGTGCGCAAGAACGCCGGAGGTGCGCAAGAACGCCGGAGGAGCGCAAGAACGCAGATAAGTGAAATTTGCTCACACCACATGTTGCGAGGATCAGTATCGGAGCCATGTCACTCGGGTGTTTCCCAGCACCGCCCCCTTTCTTGCCTGCACCCGGTGACCCGGCTGTGCCTTAGCAGCAGTGGAAACGCGTATTCCTGAATTTCCTGGAGGCCATTGGCGGCGATGAACTGAAGCCGAAGCGTTGCAAGGCAATTCTGCTAAACTCGCTCGGGGTTGAAGGCCAGCGAATATTCTACAGCATCCTTGCACAAGCAGCAGACGTGACTGCGGACGCCAAGGCCGGGGACAAGGAGGAAGAGGCGGACCAGTTCAAGGACGCGCTTGCTGCACTGGATACGCATTTTGCGAGCGCTACGAATGATTTGGTGGAGCGGCGCCGGTTTCGCCAAAGACGACAATTGCCTGGTGAGACATTTCAAGCATTTACAAACAGTCTTCGGGACCTTGCGTCTACTTGCAATTTTGGCAGTGCTACCGATAGCATGATTCGAGACCAATTATTGGAAGGCACTTCGTCACGAACAACACGTGAACGCATGCTTTATGAAGGGTCTTCGCTTACATTGCAGCGTGCTGTTGACATCGGGAAGCAAATTGAGCAAACACAACAACCCCCCCTCTGTAATGCGAAAGCCCTGAGGGTAAAATAAATGAAATGAAATGAAATGAAACAAGAGCTTGGGGAATTCGCGCATAGCACTGTGAACAAGATTCAAGATGTGCGAAAAAGGTCAGACTCTGAGCAAGGAAGTTGCTACAGGTGCGGCTCGTCATCGCATATGGCTAACTCGACTGCATGTCCGGCGAGGAACAAGCGTTGCCACTCTTGTGGAAAAATTGGTCACTTTTCAAGCATGTGCAAATCGAAGAAAAAGAAATATGCCGTTCGAAAGCCCGAGAAGGCCAACGCCGTCACGGTACTTCAAATCGGTGACCGTAATGCGTCGGCGAAGGATATTCGAGCCAACGTTTCTATCGGGAAGATAAGATTGTCGTTGATTGTAGACACAGGCGCTACGGTTTCTTTGCTCGGTGAAGAGCACTACCACAAATATCTAGCCGACACGTACTCATTACGACCGCCGACTGCCAATTTGTGCAACTATTCCGGAGAACAAATCAAGTTAAGCGGTTGCTTTCTTGCTGACGTATCTTACAAGGGAAACAGAGCCAGTGTGCTTTTTCATGTCACAACCAAGGGCACTTCGCTGCTGGGGCTTGATGCCGTTCGGAGCCTGGGAATCACTATCAACGGCTCAACCTTGAATTGCTGCCAGGTGACATGCCCTGATTCACTGCCTTCAGAATTTACGCACCAGTTTGCGCACTTGTTCACGGAACAGTTAGGGCATGTGAAAGGCTTTGTTCACCATGTTAACTGTCGTTCATCTGTGAAACCAGTCGTTGCGAAACTCCGACGCCTGCCGCTCACGCTACGGCAACAGGTATCGGTAGAGATACAACGCCTGCTGGCCGAAGATATAATTGAACCTGTCGACGCATCGGAGTGGATTTCACCGATCGTTGTCGTGAGGAAGAAGGACGGTTCAATTAGGTTGTGTGTGGACCTACGTGAAGTGAACAAGGCAGTAATTGCCGATGCTTTTCCTCTTCCGCATACAGAGGAATTACTTCATGAACTAGCTGGAGGAACGTGCTTCTCAAAGCTCGACTTAGCGTCGGCATACCACCAGCTAGAACTGACTCCGGAAAGTCGGGGACTAACCACCTTTATCACACACGAAGGATTGTTTCGTTTTAAGAGAGTGTGTTTTGGCCTTGCATCTGCCCCTTCAGCCTTTCAGAGAATGATGCAGCATATTTTGAAAGATTGTAAAGGCGTACTTTGTTACATTGATGATGTGATTGTGTGGGGCAAGACACGTGAGGAGCACCACAAGAATCTACACCAGGTGCTAAAACGCATTGGTGATTCAGGTTTGAAGCTCAACCAGAAATGCACATTTGCTGTTTCAGAACTATCCTTTTTAGGGCATACGGTGAGCTCAAAAGGGCTCACACCATTGCAGTCTAAGGTTGACGCTATTGTCAAAGTGCCTGCTCCTCACGATGTTGCCACTTTGAGGTCATTTTTGGGTCTCGCTGGTTACTATGCTCGGTTTGTACCGCGATTTGCTGATCTCGTCGAGCCGCTTAGAAGGCTCCTGCGGTCTGGTCAACAGTTCACGTGGGATGATGCGGCTGAGCGTAGCTTCCAGCTTGTTAAGACAGCTTTGTCTTCAAGCCCAGTCATACAAATGTTTAACCCAGACCTTGATGTAATTGTTACGACAGATGCTTCTGATAAGGGTCTGGGAGCCGTTCTTCAGCAACGCGATGGTGACAGCGTACGCACGGTGGCCTTCGCATCACGTGCCCTGACTCCTGCTGAGCGGAAGTACTCCGCTGGGGAACGGGAGGCCCTTGCTTGTCTCTTCGCGTGCGAGCGCTGGCACGTCTACTTGTGGGGTAGAAAATTTTTGTTACGTACGGAGCACCAGGCACTGGTGACGTTACTTTCAGCTGCCGGTACAGGACGCCGACCTTTGCGTATATCCAGATGGTCAGCTCGACTTTTGTACTATAACTTCGACGTAGAGTACCAAAAGGGATCGCAAAATGTCGTGGCCGATGCGCTTTCACGCCTACCTCTTGACTGTGATTCGCAGCAGACGATGCAGGAAGAAATTGTGTCCGTTGTATCAGAGTGCCTAACAAAGGAACGGCTGCAGGTGGCCACTGCTGCAGACAGCACACTGCAACAGGTTGTTGTGCACATGGTACATGGTTGGGCGCCTAGAAAAGCTTTGCCAGCAGAAGTAATGCCGTACTTTAACACGCGGGAAGAGCTTTCTTTCGTTGATGGCCTTTTGATGCGCGGCGAGCAGGTAGTTGTTCCGAGTGAATTAACCTCGCTCCTGGTTGGTTTTGCGCACGAAGGTCACCCAGGAATTGTGAGGACGAAGCAGAGACTACGTGATCTTTACTGGTGGCTGCGTTTGAATAAACAGGTAGAAGAAGCAATTCATTTTTGTCATATCTGCCAGGCCGCGGACAAGTCCGCTAAACCGTCGTTTGCACCGCTGCAGCCGGTGACGTTTACAGCGCTACCATGGCAGACGCTAGCAATGGATATAGTGGGACCGATTGACTGGGCCCCTTCAAACTGTAGGTACATGATATCGCTGATCGATTATCATTCCAAGTGGCCTGAGGTTGCCTTTTCATCTACCGTAACGTCACAGAGTGTGGTCGATTTTTTGCAGACTGTGTTCAGCCGAGAAGGCTATCCGGAAGAAATTGTCACAGATAATGGGCCTCAGTGTAGATCGCAAATGTTTGAAACATTCTTGAGAGAGAGGGGTATTGCGCATCGTTGTTCTTCTCTGTACTATCCACAGGGAAACGGCGCGATTGAAAGATTTCATGCAGGTTGCCCGATTGGAACAACGGCCCCTCCAGGCTGCTGTGGTTGACTATCTCGGCATATATAGGTCCACGCCGCATACGACAACGGGTGTGTCACCAGCTAAGTTGCTCCACGGGCGTCAGCCAAGGACAAGACTCAATACAGTGGGTTTGCCGACAAGAGAGGGTGTCCATGCCGGTTCGAATGTTCCTGCTAGGGTTAAGGCGAAGCAGATGTATGCAAAACAGTATACGGACAGGAGGCGAGGTGCGAAAAGACCAGCCTTTAGAGTAGGGGACTTCGTTCATGTACGCAAGCCAGCAGGCGGTGGAAAAGCGTCGGTAAATTACATGGGACCTTTCAAGATTGTCGGCAGAAAAGGCAAAAATAGCTTTTTGATGAGCGACGGTCATTGCTGGAACGCGTCTAAACTAGTTCGGGTTCCCTGCAATCAATCGCAGACAATAGAACAATGGGCATGGGAATTGCCTCATCACTACTCGGGTACCGCTGGGCCTGAAAGCCGCGCAGGCGCTGAACAGGGTGAATTGTTGCGATTGCCGGAAACAAGTGCTGAAGTTAACGAAGAAGTGGTTGCTCCTTTAGAGGATTCGGTGGAGCAACCTTTGCGTCGAAGCACTAGGGTACGCCGACCTGTAGAAAGATTTGGGTTTTCTTTACCTGAACAATAAGTGTTTAGTTCGTGTTATTTTGGTTGTTGTAAATTACTATGTTGTATTTTCAAGCGGGAGGCGATGTTGTATCCTTTCTTGTTTCAGTTTCGTTTCTTTCAGTGTACATATCGCCATCGTCATTCAATATGATTTCCTATATAAGTGGCTTGACTGTGACGAATAAAGGAGAGTGTTTCTGCATACTGCGCTTGCGTGGTCCCGTGTCATGCGTCTGGTCTGAACCAGACACCACACTGTCCACATACTGAAATATAATTCTGATTGTAACCACATTTATCCTGCAACAACTAGCCTAGCGTAGCAAAAAAAAAACCTGAGGAAAGTTTGAATTGTTCAGAACATTGATTATGGTTATGGTCCACTGGAAACACCCACATAAAAGAAAGCTTTTTCAGAGCAGTGACATCACATCTAGTGACAATGACCAGTTCAGGCAGAAATTAACAGTTGCACTGAACACTAATGACAATATTGACGTTTATTTTCAGCGCAATGCAAAGGGCCGCATTTGACTCGCACATGATCGTATCGACCCCTTCATAGCTAACAACCACCCTTCAAACATAAGCCAAGAGTTTTCCTTTGGTTTTACAATACTCCCTCCCGCCTGTGACAAGCACCTACACAATAAATTCGAATGCTCACTCATAAATGTGTTCTTTTAATGGCTTTGAAGACAAAACAAACTGCGAAATTATTGGGGATCTGTTGCATACTGATGTAGGTGACTGAGGGGCTATGGAGGGTTGGGTAAGGCTATTGGTATTATGACAAGGAACAAGTTATGTAACTAACTGAGACCACAAATGAGGTTAGTAGCATGGGTATGCTCAAAAGGAGAGAGATGGGTGCGGGAAACACTGCACTGGTTCTCTTCGCTATTTACGCACTGTTACAATGCACTTTCACTAGAATGTTGAAAAATTTCTCTAAAAATAAACAAGCCCCTGAATAGGCATATTTAAGCTGCCATCCAGCCAAGAAATAGAATTTCACTGAAAGCGAGACCTTCGAAAATATCCACCTTTTAATAACCGTGAAAGGTCCACGTACCGTATTTACTCGCATAACAGGCGCACTTTTTTTCCAGAAAATCCGGCTCAAAGTTCGGGGTGCGCCTATTACGAGGGGTAAAATTTCCGGAAATTTTTCGACTCGCAAAATTGAACATACCGCATAAACGCACTCGTGTATGGGCCACACCCTGTTTTCCCGAAGAAAATTAAAAAAAAGAATCTGTGTAAGGGCCCCACGGAAACTTTCCACGACCCATGCGGGAATAGCCTTCGAAATGCACACGTCGAGGTCTCCACGATCAGCTACGACTCCGCGCAACGGGCGCTTGATCACGGAGCCACACACGCGCACAGGAGCTTCCAGACGCCACCCATGGAGGGCACCCGAGGCCAAGCTCATCATCATCATCAACGTTCTCCTCCACTGCGAGCTTTCGCTATCCATATCGCCATCAGCATCACCAGCTCCAGTTTTTTTGTTGTTGTCAAGTGCCGGGATCTGTGATAGCGCGTTAGTTCATCGTGGTTGTGGCTTTGCCTCCGAGCGTTGCTGTTTTAGCTTGACGGGCAAGCACCTTAACAGCTACACGGCTGGGAGTTTGCTCTCGAACGCGGCAAGCTGGAAATTCGACGTGGCCCAGAAGTGCGGCAGTTGCGACTGCGGCGTGCCTAAATTTTCGTACGCGACTCCAAGAGCCTAGGTTTTTGCGGGCCTAAGTCGGGAACGTTTCCAGCTGGAGATGAAGCTTTCCAAACAGACGTTTAAAGTGAGCATCCCTGAAAACTGTGCGGTGGTTCTACGCGACGTTGTTGTACGTGCTGTGGGTCCGCAGCAGCACTAGTCAGGACTAGTAGTCAGTTCAGCAAAAACTTTGTTAAAATAATAATTGGGGGGCGGGGGGGAGGGGCGAGGCGTCGGCTTGCAATCGTGTAAATACAGTATTGATCAGAGTGGAAAGTTCGGGGTGCGCCTATTACGCGCGGAAATAAAAAAATCTGATTTTTCGCGACCAAGCTAGAGGTGCGCCTATTATGCGAGTAAATACAGTACTGCTGTATGAAAACCAATAAACCAGAGGGAAAGTTTCTCTGTCTACATTAGCTTGAGTGATGCAACCCTGCATGGTTTTGCTGGGTGCCTACAAGTGAGAGAGAGAGAGATGTAGACACAGAGATATACTGTACACACCCTGCACAAACTTGAGGATCTGCTGGTACTGCTCCTTGGCCTGTGACTCCTTCACAAGGTCAATCTTATTCTGCAGGATCAAGATGTGCTTCAGCTTCATGATTTCAATGGCCGCCAAATGCTCTGAAGTCTGCGGCTGAGGGCACGACTCATTGCCAGCTGTCAAAGGAAGCAAGGGGTTAAAAAAAAGGGCACATTTTTTTGCTCTTAGGACCAATCTTTTGCAATGCTCTAGGTAAGTTTGCAACCAAATGTATACAATTAAGTGCATTAGCAAAACGTTCAGTTGGGCGAGTTGGTAGATATTCATGATGTGAACAGCGCGAACTACAAGGGACAAGAAAAGAAGGGACACAGGACGAGCGCTGACTCGCAACTAAAAGGTTTATTCACTGAAACCTTCTTATATGAAGAAACAATCAAAGGGAAGAAACAACACACAAAAAAACAACTAAAAACCATGAAATGCAACATTCGTCAGGTGCTCCCGAGAAAATTCATCTCCCTATCGCAAAGGAAAACAGATGGTTTGCTGACGCAATTCAGTTGATCCCAATTCAGGTGATCAGACGACACAAGAAGTTGTCGAGGCTTTTCATATCGCAGGGGATCAACTGAATTGCGTCAGCAAACCATCTGTTTTCCTTTGCAATAGGGAGATGAATTTTCTCGGGAGCACCTGACGAATGTTGCATTTCATGGTTTTTAGTTGTTTTTTTGTGTGTTGTTTCTTCCCTTTGATTGTTTCTTTATATAAGAAGGTTTCAGCGAATAAACCTTTTAGTTGCGAGTCAGCGCTCGTCCTGTGTCCCTTCTTTTCTTGTCCCTTGTAGTTCGCGCTGTTCACATCATGAATTAAGTGCATTGCTTACGTAGATTGTGTTCTACAGAGAAAAGCCTTTACAGTATATCCTATACAGTATTATAAACAGCACTCCTTTTCCGAACTCCGCTGACAGCCAGCTATATTCTTGTTTCAATCAGGCAGATTAAGGGCAAACTCGTGAAGGCAAAGCGTCCTCACCCTGAACAAAGAATTTCAGCAACATGTATGAATTGAATAGCAATTTTTTTTTTTCCACAACACAACACAAGTTCTCACTCATTTTGTGTGTACATTTGCAGTACTTTCACATAAATTACAGAACTTAAAATCTTCGAACAATGAATTAAGCAAAGTGAAATGTAAGCTTGAAGAAAGAGCACACTTCCTTGAAAAGCATTTCTAGACATAACTTCACTATCATGTCTGTAGACAGTAGCCTTTGAAAGGGACAAGTTATCTGAACAGGCATAGTGGGAATCAAGGAACCAACCAATCAGAAGCAAGGCGGCATCCATGACAGCTGCACCGTTCAACATGGTGGCCATCAAAATGTCGTGGCCAGGACAGTCAACAAAGGAGACATGCCTGCAAACAGCAAAAGGGGTTGAAATCAACATACGAACAGTTCAAGAAAGAAAGCAGTTTTAAAAGGCTATTCTTATTCATCAAAGGCACTCACACATTAACAAGTAAAAATGAAAAAACAAAGAAGCGACTAACAAGACTTCATTGACGACACACAGCTGCCAGTCATGCTGCAATGGTAATTATGCTTGTAATGAACAGTTGTTATATGCAATGCATATATAATGCACAATGCCTGCTGACTGATTGAAATACACGACAAAAAGAAATAAACTAACACAAATGCCAATTTGAACTTTTGGTGAAATTTTGTTTATAATAGGCTTTTAAACTGCAGCTCTGTGAAAGCGCGGCCATTTACCAAATAGCAAAACACATATGTATTACAATAATCCTTTGATGTAGCATTTATATCCTGCAGATACTCAAGAATATGCGTGCAGAAAGATTACTATGTGCACATTAAAAAAAAAAAAATGTCCCCTGCACTTTTGTTGTTCCTCATGGCTGTTGGCCTGTTTTGTGCAAACACCACTAAGTAGCGTGCCCCAAGCAACTCGAAAAACGTACCTCAACAACCTGAACCGACCGTTGCAGCCAAGTCGGTCGCAAGGAAAGTCGTCTTCTTTGCTGCTGCCGGCCGACCGATAGCATGCTGGACGAATGCACTTCTCGTCGTCGCATTTGTAGATCTGCATAACAGGCAGAGACATGATGTTTTCTTACTATTACAGGGTTAAACAGGTGCCAGGCCTCACGTGACTATCGAATGCATACGTTAGCAAAATACAACAAAGCAGAGTGAGCGGTCAAGAGCACTTCTCTAAGAGGCATCTGAAGCTAAGAAAGCTTAAACACACACAGTGCACTAAACTAAAGAATGCTGCAATAGCACCAAATGAAACAGTTGGTTGAAATGCGAACAGCAAAACAACAATACCACAAACGAATAAAATCTTATATCTGTATTATTAATTACCTGTTCTAGAGTGTGATGACCACCTTACGAATGCAATAGTGGACCGCATTTGTATCTCCTATCTGCTACTCATTATTTTGGTGCTTTTGTGCTTGTGCTTGAATGTCTCAAGTTTAATTTGTAGTTTGAAAGTACATAGGACAGACAAAGTAGTTATGTATGACACCATTAGCAGACAGGAAAAGGGACAAAAGTGAGCCTATGTAGAGCACTAAAAGCCATTGCATCATGTCCTGACCAGAGAGCTTCTAAGCTTGCTCACAACCACAGGATCAAATTACACAAAAAATATACGGGGGGTGGCAGCACAAAAAAAGACAACAACCACACAAGTTATCAAGTTGCGTATAGCAAGGTCATAAAGTGCAATAGTGAGAGGCCATTAGAAACCTCACTTCCTTGCTTTGAAGCACACAGAAAAACAATTCAAGTGAAATTACGAAAATAAAGAAAGAGGATTTTTAAAAAATAATAAATGGCACCAATGAACACAGATGCTTTTTGATGTAGGTGGTCATAAGCAAAATGTAATAACACTTGTGTACCGAGACTTATATGCGTTTCAAAGAACCAGGTGGTCAAAACTGATCCGAACCCCTCTACTATGACATGTCTCATGGCCCACAGTACCACTCTGGAACACAAGTACATTACTAAATAAACAGCTGTGCCCTGTTTACACACGAAACCGAAGCTTTTGGAAGCATAATTACAGCAGGCCACATATAAAACAAGCATTATGTCCCACTATCACAAACTGTTGTGACAGTGGTGGTTAAATTTGTCAACTGCAAGTGTGCACACGGTAAACATTCCAAGACACAGCACTACAGGAGCATCAATATTGTAACAGGAGATATTTCGACACACTTTTTTTTTGCAACAAGAGCTAGAAGGTCTCAGTATTTGCCATGCTACCGGTGTGTGGACACTAATAAACAATGCATGAATAGTTATAGATAGACAGATACTATGGCATTTCCTTTGAATCAGGATGGACCTATCCTATGAAATTATAGTGGCTCTATTTATTTTTGTACCTACCTTTTTTTTTTTTACTTTCAATCTTATTCTGCTTATCACTGAGCCCCCTGATGCTAATTAAGTCATTTAAGTTTGCCAGAAATATATTCAGGTGTTTACTGGAGGGCTAGTTGGTGCATTTCATTCATTTTCAAACTGAGCGAGGACAGAGATGGGAGGACATATACACCGAGCACTCTGTGCATGTATTTGCTGTCCTTAACCAAGTTTACAGACTGGTGAAAAATTAGTGCCACAGTGATTGTCACTGCCCTACAAACTACTTCCAGTGACAGAGTGAGACAGTGAGGAAGATACTAAATATGAGGCAGAAGATAGCACACAACTTACCTTGGCATTAGCATAACCAAGCTTGATTGTGATGTTACGTTCCAATTCATTCTTGAATCGGACAGTCTGCACGAGAATGAAGGAAAGAATTTTAAACAAAGGGAAACATGCGAACCTCATAACATGCTCTTTAAACTTTGCTTGGACTAATGCAGTGATTAAAGTATGGCACCATATAAGAGGGGTCTCTAGTGACTTGAGCACAGATGGAGAGGGAAATAGAGGGAGAGAGGGAAAGTGGTTGGCAGCCTGTTTTACACATCGTTTTATACAATGGGGAGAAATCATTTTTAAAGGTGTTTTTTTTTTTGCTCAATTTAGACCTGAAACAAGAAATGCTCCAATCACCACTGACAAGAAATGGTTGCCTGTTTCAGATTTATGCAGTACCTACACTCTAGCGCGGGGAAGGGGGGAGGGGGCTCAGACCCCATGTTAATATAGGCGAAAGGTTTGAGACCCCCCCTCTGAATTATAACACTACTGTGCAACCATCCATAAATTCTGTATTGTCCCCGTATTTACAGCAAAACTTACAAGAAGCATTCTTCATGCCTTATTAAAATTCGCCTACTGCCAAAAATCATAAAGCAGTCAGAGCGTGAAAGGCGCGGGTAGAACTAGTCTATGCTCTTCTCATCCACAGAGGACGCAGTTGGTAACAACGATGCTTCCTATACTACCGTCCACTAAACGTTTACCACAACCACCAGCAAAAAATCGGACCTCTACGCGGCAAACTGGTTACATCTCTTACCTGTACACCAGAAATCGCTTTCACCACAGTCGATTTACCGTGAGCTACATGGCCAATAGTTCCTGCAACAAAATTTTTCGTGTGTGAAGAAGCGGCCCTTCTCAAGTTACCTGCTCAATCAATATTAAGCACAAAAACCACGCAGGTTGCCACTCAATTATTCCAACAGCGCACCGTACTTACCGATGTTGATAGTTGCCTGTCTGCTGATAACTTCGGGCGTGAACGGCGTCAACTTGTTGATATCCTGAAAAAGAGTGGCGGATGTAGGAAATGGATATTAGAAAGAGTGATCCAAAAGGGCCCAACAACCGCTTCAGTTCTAATATGTTAGATGATTCGTGACCCAAATGCCGGGCATCAAGAGAGACGCAGGTCAGGGCACTCGCACTCAACCATCAAAACTGGTTTAAGTTAGGCCATAAAGGTGTGCTTGAGTAAAGCTCAGTTTAATACAATAGCACAGATATTAAGTCTTTGTAGACTAGAAACATGTGAGACAGAGAATGAAAGCATATGATCACGGAAAACGCCGGTTTGCAGATGACACATTTGGCAAGCCGGCAACATGCAGTTGACACGTGCGCCTTAATCGCGGAACTAAGGACAGACAATTACACCTGACAATTGAAGGCGGAGATGTAAGCTCACGATTCCTGAGCTATAGAGCTTCCACTTACTAATTTATCGAGGTCCTGTTTCATTAAATGTGGTTGCCCCTGAGGTCTTGCACACTCGCCGCCCGCCATTTTGGAAGAGAGAGTAGCAGAAAAATGCGAGAAGAAAAGGTGGAAAAGGCACGTCACTTGCACGTCACTGTGCATGTCTAAACAGAAAGTAGCAGTACAACATAATATTGTAATATTTATAAAAACAAGCTCATTTTTTTACTCCGAAAAGACTAAGTCCCGTAACAAGGTGAAAAGAACAGAAATTGATAGTTTACTTTCCACTTGCATCACACATCACAGCCTCTTCATCTATTACACTTTAAGTTTTGTAAAAAAATAACAACATGCACGTTGATAATTTGTCTACTTTTTAATTGTAGCTTTTGATCTAGTTGTTTTATTTGAAACAAAAATGCAGAAAATCTGCATATTTACTGCGAACCTGCGAAGCGTCATGTTGCTCAGGCAACGAGTGGAAGATGGGCGATTCCCGTTGATGAGGGCATTAAGTTGCGACCTAAGTTGCTGTTGCATCATTCTCCAAATATGATTCCATTCGTAATATGTGTACTGTTCTTCTGGACGGCAGTAAATTTTACTGACTGCGTCTTCAAGGTAATTAGAGAACCGCTGCTTTCCTTGTAGTTTGCGTGCCGAAGTAACTGTGGTGTGAAAAATAAAGCCGCCGGTCGGTCGCATGTTCTGTCTTCTCTTTTTCTCTTGCACATTTGCAGTCATGCTTGCTGTACCCGTACGTCAGCATGCTGGAGCGGAGTGGGATGAGCTTGAAGCTTCTCCGCGTGCAGTTCTACTTCACCCGATTCAACCGCGTCGTACACCAGATTGGACGGAAAAAGCCGCGTTTTCTGCACTGGTGGTTCACTACAGGCACGGTGGCGAGCCTTGTGTGCGTCGTGCCCGCAGTTTGGGTGCTCGTGAAGACTGCCTCAGGAATGTTACGGAGTGCCGCTACCGGGACGCAAGAGGCTCAAGTCCTTGAACCTAGCGCAAGTGTCTCAATTTCATTCACGATCGTGTTGCAGCAGGGCTCAAGCTTAGCCGTTTGTTGTGCTGTCACTGTGCTCGATCCGTGTAAAGGGCAGGAACCTACTCCACAGGTAGCATTTTATTGCTTCACGCACAAGTGTCAACCAAAAAGGTCAAAGTTCCAATGTGAGAGAGGAAAAAATGAATGCTGTAGTTATGTGTAAAGTCGTCTCTTCATTGTTGATAAACAAACATCACAAAATATAGGGCGAGATGAGGCTGAAATGCACACCTCGTTTAGCTTCAGGCCTTTCTTCACTTGTTTCTTGCAGGACTAAACCTTGCTGTACAAATACATGCAAGTATCGTATTCCTTTCTTTCCCTTTTTCTTGTTTTGTTTTTAGCGTGCACAGAGGTAAAACTCAGCTGAAGAAACTAAGTTTTCGTGTATCGCAGAATACCGTCTTAGTAAGACAAGAGTGCATCTATAATGGAGGTCTGTATTGCTCTGCCTACTGCTCACTTCCATGTCTTCATTTGCAGCTGCCAGGTGTCAATCTTCCATTATCTGACATCTTCTACTACATTGCAACTTTAATTGTATGCAGCATATTCCATGAATTTGGTCATGCTTTAGCTGCTGTGAGGTATGTTATTTTCTTCTTTCTCATACTCTTTTCTTATTGTTTAATATGATGGTAGGCCACACAAGGTTGGCATTTTGCCATTTGGGAAGATGAGAACATGATATGCTTTGAATCTGCATTGTTGTGATGCCAACCTAGTGCATTCTTTTCAGTGTACCACTCTGGTGATGTTGCTTCCTTTTAGCCACATCACCTACGCTGCGTTAATGTCTTCTTTTTTTTTTTTTGCTGGGCATTTCCTGGCTTTTGGAGACCACAGTAATAAAGTGGGACCAAAAGAATGTGATGTCTTCAACTTTTGGCACATTTGCAAATTGGCACTTTCTCGAGTTGTCTCCTGAAAAAACATTCAACTCAGCTTACGAATTAAGCATTAATTTAAGTTGAGAGTTTGATGACAGCTTTTCTGATTGAAGACGAACATGAAAATTAAAATGAAGAAAACCGATGATTGAAGATGATTGAAATAAATGTCTGCAAATCCAGTGCTTTTTTCTCTAGTTGCCAGTGTTTTTCATCTAATTTTGCATTGATGTCTTACCTGAGCTTATGGTAAAAGATTGTTATAAACTTTCCATCAAAGCCTCACAGTATATTTAACCAGTTTTGAACCAGCATTGGCATAGCAGCTTTATATGTGTCCCCAGAAAAAATAGCCAATTCTTACCTGTGGGTTCATGCAATAAACTCTGAACCCAGTTTCTCCCGGATTTGCATAGAGCCGGTTACTTGTATAAAGGGACACTGGGGTGAACTCCATCCAACTCTTCCTCTTAGCAAATTCCAATTCCAATTGTTTGGCTTTAAAAACCAAACAGTCCTCATAGTACAGAGCCATAATATATACTTTTATGGCTCTGTTAGTTGTCATTGGTCAGGAAAAGGCACGTTTATTACCGAAAAGTTTGGAGTTGGAGAAGGAATATTTTTTCTCATTACTTGATGATGACGTGATGTTGATAATGGTGTAGAGAGAATTAGGAACTCTATGATCGCAAACTGGGATTGGATGGTGGTGCGATGTAGCCTCGAAAATCCTTGAACAAAAAGTATGTGATGTCACAGTTTGCTTGTGAAATCTAAGTGGGTTTATGTTTATGGGTTTATAGGGGTTTAATGTCCCAAAGCTGCTCAAACTATGAGGGACGCCGTAGTGAAAGGCTCTGGAAATTTTGGAAACTGCATAAGTTTTAGAAATCAACGAGCATAAGAGGGTCGAATGTGTGAAACTTGCAGGTAAAGCATGCGAAGTCTTTTTGGGCTAGCACTTGAAATAGTAAAGTAATCACCGATTAAAATCTGGACGCCCTTCAAGCTTCTCCGCAGCGCACAACGCCAAGTGGGGGGCACATGATGACGTCATCGAAGGTATCGGTACATTTCCAACGCACAAACATCTGCTTTGAAGAAAAAAAAACCTACGCCACCGAAGGCAAACCCTGCAGATAGTTGTTTGGCAGCCTCTAATGAGACAGGGCAGGGTGTGGCTGAGGACAGCGGTAAATTGAAATCATACCTTCTGTGACATCACACTGAGTTTCCCCGCACTCCTCCGATGCATTGAAGAGAAGCGAAAAATTCAATCGTTGATCACGTCATTATTTTGAATGCTAGTGCAAGAACACTTGGCATGCTTTATATAGCTCTGAATCCTTGAATATCGTGAAATTCTCAAAAAAGTGCTGCAGTTTCCCTTCTGACATCGCACAGTACACAGACCTCTAGAATTTCGCCTCCATCGAAATTCGACCGCCACAGCCCGGGATCAAACCTGCGTCTTTGGGGTCAGCAGCTGAGCGCCATAACCACTGAGCCACTGCGGCGGCTGTGAAAACTAAGTGTGGTCCAAGTGTGGTGGCAATATGTAGTCCATCTTTTGGTCTTTTCTAGCTCATAAAAGCCGCGTTTTCAATTGAAGTAACTTATTTATCATTAAAATGCTGTAATCCCTTGATATAGACTGACTTTAATTTGTTTTCGGTGTCCTTTTAAAGACTACCTAACATTAGACTGTTATTCATCTGCTGCCATTAGTGAAATCTGCACATTCCTGGTGCTCATAAGTGAATCTCCTGCTTTCCAGGGAAAATGTGAGGATTCAAGGCTGTGGCTTATTCGTACTTGGAATATTTCCTGGAGCATTTGTCGACCTCCCGAGGGACCAGCTCTCAGTGCTGTCTCCGTGGAGGCAGTTGAAGATATACTGTGCAGGAGTGTGGCACAACATAGTAGCCGCATTGTTGGCATTGTTGCTTCTCTTTGGAAACAAGTTCCTCTTGGCACCGTTTTATGCAGAAAATGCCGGCGTATCAGTGATCTCAGTGCTGAAGGTAATGGAAACGTGACTTGTGCTTGGTCCCTTCTTCGAGTGCAGAATTTGTATTTAGCTTCGATGACCACATTTTTTGCTGTGAGAAATGTGCATTTAGTGAGAAAGGGGTAGGCAGGAGAGAGCGAGAGAAGTTAAGTTTGTTATAATGTTTGTTGCAGTTAAGTTATAAAGGCAACTAACGGACACTGTGGAATCGACTTTTGTGTTTGTGCTACTATTGCCTCTGTCCTTTGACTGTTCTCGAAGGTACTCTCTAAAAGCTCAGAGTTGATTGTTGCTGCTACACAACTGCATGATAGTTTGTGAGGGCCAAAACATGCACATAAAGGAAAAGGGATCTGTAAATTACTTATTGCAGGCTGGGCTTTTGGCAGAATTAAACTTTAAATTCTGCAAGTCCCAGTTATGGGAGTCTAGAAGTAAATCTCCAAAATGTGTACCTACGTCTGACATTGATTTTTTTTTTCTTCTTCACTTCAGTGCTTCTAAGCAGGGCAGGCTTTTAGATTTTTGAAGTGAAAGAAGTAAGCCGCAGCTAAGTCGAGATCCCATGCATTTCACAGCGATGTCAAAGCACAAGTGCTTTCCTTTCAGGAATCTGGTGCACATGGCCCTGGTGGACTGCTGCCGGGAGACCACATCATTGGAATTGATGGCTGTGATGTCAGGGATATAGATACCTGGAAGGCTTGCTTGGTTCAGACACTGCTACTTCCACAGCATGGATATTGCCAGAAGAAAACTCTAGTTGAATCTGAGGGCACATGGTCGCCAAAAGGTAACCCTTTCAGATCACTTGCACTGTGGCAAATGTAAATGTGGCTATGTTGTTGTATATATATATATTTTTTTTCTCACTGTGACCGTTGTTTAAAGACTGCTGCCACGGACAATCCAACAACAGCCTCTGCTTCACCTACGTGGAACTCGGAGAAAAAGTAAGGGTTGGTACAAAGTACTTCTGAGTGCATCCATTACGTATTAATAATTGGTTAGTATAGCTGAATGCCGTGTTGCTGGCATGGTTTGATGCAATGACCATGGCTTTCACTATTACCACTTGAGAGATTTCCAGATGAAGTTCATCTTTTAGACAGAGTAGTAACATCAGAATGGCGCCCTCAGCTCGTACTCACACGCTTCGTTTTAGTTTTTCGTGCTTTACGAGTCTCTCTGACGCACTTTGAGTACCTAACTTATGGGTTAGCATAGTCTGCCTTATAGTTGCGTGTTATTCTTATGCCATTAGTGTCATTTAAGTTGGTAGTGTTTGCTTAAAGGTGCAGTGAAGAGGAATCTGAACTCGTCTTTCTGCCGCCGGAATTCAGTCTACACATTCCGAACATTCTTAGAAACTTCGATTTATTCTTAGAAACTTCGATTTCACTAATTAAATCGAATTAACGTCCGGCTTCCGCTTTTTTTTTTTAATTCTCCCCCGTATGGTGGGCGGAGTTGACCAACGCGTGGAGTGCCTTTCACCCAGTCCCGTGGCGGCTTGCCGCTCTGCCATCGGCGGAGTAATACGTAGTAATACGTAGAAGCAAATAGTCCGCGCGTATTTTTATTTCTGCGGGCTTATTTTGCAGGAGCACAGACCTTTGGGCTAGTTGGTTCATAGCAGACACGTACAAGCGCTAAAAAAACACGGACAGAGAAGAGACTTGGACAACACGAGCGCTTTGCAGTTATATTATCTGCGACTGAAACTATTTACTCACGGAAACCTAAAAAACAAAATAAAGCGAAAGCAAAGCCTCCACAGAGCTGGCTGAAAAGCACTCCACGCGTTGGTCGACTCCGCCCACCGTACGGGGAGAATTCAAAAAGTAAAGGCGGGAGCCGGACGTTAATTTGATTTAATTAGGGAAATCGGCCACACAGGGCAATAAGTCGAAGTTTCCAAGAATGCTCGGAACGTGTAGATCGAGTTCCCGCGGCAAAAAGACGAGTTCAGATTCCTCTTCAGTGCACCTTTAAGAGTCAGTTATTTTGTCTGGTAGGGTTAGTACGGCTGCTTGGTCTAAGGCACATTTCTGCCTTCTCACACAGGCATAGTTCGCACTTAGCATAATCCATTCCTATTATGTCACAGCTGGCTGCTGGACTAGTGATTCCTGCTGAGGAGAGGAATTATCTTAACCACAACGCACTCAAGAGACTTAATGGCGGCGAAAAATTTATTGTACACTTTTATTAGCAGCGGCACCTCATGAATCCATCACTTGGACCCTTCTCTACAGTGTAGACTTATATATTACATCACTTTGCTGTGCTAAAGGACTTGGATTTGTGAGGTACGGAAGCTGTGGCACTACAGGTTATTTCCGATTTTTCAGTCGGCATTTGTAAATGCAGCATTTCGTAATGCATTCATTTGTATTGCAGCATGCCTTAGTGCTATGCTTTAACCATGGTTTCTGCAGTGAATGAAAATTATGTTAACTACATCTCTGAGACAATGCGCATTTTGGTATTCCAGAAAAACGTGTGCCTACCAGCGAGGCATACGCTACAAACAGCTGTCCGGTATTGCAACTCAAGTTGCTCACAGAGCGAACACTGCCTGAAGCCGGTACTGGACAACGGTACCAAGCTAGTGGAAGTCAGGAGGGCAAACTGGCAAACAATGCTTTTCCTTGGTTCACCATCAGAACTTTGGCAGGCAGGTGAGTGTTAGCCACTGTCTCATTTTAATCCTGCTCCTGTAGCACGACAGTTATTGTCCCATTTGCTCCATTGGCCTCGTACTAAGCTTGGTTGTGCATAACAACATGTTCCTACTCCTTACAGTTTCTGTCATCAAGTGGGTTCCACGGCAGACATACTTGTCTGTGCTACCGGTGCATGTCTATGAAGTCTTTCTACAGTATCCTTTTCTGTGGTTATATTAATGTGCTTTATGCCCCGCCGCGGTGGCTGAGTGGTTACGGTGCTCGGCTGCTGGCCCGAAAGACGCGGGTTCGATCCCGGCCGCGGCGGCTGAATTTCTTGAAGGCGAAATTCTAGAGGCCCGTGTGCTGTGCGATGTCAGTGCACGTTAAGAACCCCAGGTGGTCGAAATTTCCGGAGCCCTTCACTCCGGCGTCTCTCATAGCCTCAGTCGCTTTGGGACGTTAAACCCCAATAAACCAATTAATGTGCTTTATTCTTTTGCAGTCCAAGAACAGTTGATGCACTTTTTGCTGTCTTTACATTACTTGTGATGAAGTTAAAAACAATGTTTAATGTTATACGAAAATGCAAGATCTAATGAAAAACAATGTTTGTGGCCTTAACTTTGCATCACAGTTACATCCTGTCCTTCTCGGGTGCTTTGGCCCTACTGAACGTTGTTCCGTGCATTGCACTCGACGGGCAGTGGATAACACAGGGACTGGTAAAGCTGCTGGTCCAGCCAATGCCATGGCTACGGTCTTCCAGAAAAGGAGTGTACCTGTTTATTGTGTTGTGTGGCACTTTTCTACTGGCATCCAACGTTGTCCTTGGCTTGTGGAAACTTTTTGGCCAAAGATAGCTGTAGGCCCAACCGGACGGCAGTATGTACATAGCACCACAATGTAAATAAACAATTCATGTTGCATGTTGTCCCACGATGTAACAAACTGTATTGCTTCCTTCTTCATCCTCATGATAGAGTGTTTACTCCTCGCGCTCGCAAATTCATACTGAGACCCAAATTTGCAATTTCATTGAATTGCCTCAGCTCCGTTTGAATGTCACGCAGTTATGGTTATGGCCCCTACTTTCGCAGGATTCTGCGAAAAATGGTGACATTTTGCATGGTATTGTATCTTGGCAGTCAGTCACATTCTTTTCTTAATCTATATTTTATTGTGGACATTAGTAGGAATGACAGTGCAAGGGAATGCGATTAATTTAATCGTCCGAGCTTTCTTGAAAGAAAGAATTTGGTAATGAACGAAATTCTGCTCATGCCTTGACACACTTGCTCCCTTCCGTGATTGAGCAAGCTAATGCGTCAAGCATGATCGCTCTGGCGACAACACATTTGAACTTGAACTTTATTTCTCATCATCGCGAGCGAAGACTGGGACTGAAGGTACCAAGTACCTGACGAAAGGTCCTAGCCCCCTCCTACATTCCTCCTACAGCCTCCTACATTCACACTCTTCTAGCAAAAAATCATGTTATCGGTGTCTTGAAAAGAATGTAATAGTAGTGGCAAGATGAGTTTCTAGTTTCGAATAATGCTCAGCATCCATTCTGGAGGCTTCCTCTTGTTGTGGTACCAAGCCCTTTGAGCCCTATAGGTGGTGCAGGCAGGGTGGTTTTATTTTTATTTATTTTTCTTTGCTAACTTAAAGGGACACTGAGGAGAAATTGAAGTTGGCTTGTATCGACAGAACACCAGCTCCTGATTACAAAAACGCCACTCATACTGACAACAAAGCTCTTGTAACATAGAAAAGAGCAAGAACCAAAATACAGGTATCGCCGCCACAGGCCAAACTCGCAAGTACAAGCGTGATGACGTCATAGGACAAAACAGTGTTTAGTTCTAGCAACACTAGGACACGAGAAGCCACAAATCCCTGAGGCACAGCCAATGCATGCGCAAATGTCCTTGACCTCGCCAGATGGCGCCACGTGCCCGGCGGCTACGCGCGCTCCTGCAGCATCGAGACCAATCGGCGCTTGTTTTCCGGCGGTAGGCGGGCTCCCGGTATTCCGCTAGCGGTAACAAGGTACATGGTATGCTAAAGGTGTCTATTTGCGAGAACGAGATTCATTGTAACGCTGGCAAAACGCCAGTGCAAACGTAATCGAAGCGACTGTAGCGACGGCCGCAATAGCCGATAGATGCCTTCAACGTGCGGCCGGCGGTAGCTTTCTTTTCGGCTGCTGCTAGGCCGCACTATGCTAGCCACCATAGCCGCACTGCTGGCGGCCAGAAATCACGGAGTCTGCGGTACGTCATGCGCACGTCATGTTTCACGTCACTTAGTCCTGTGTCGTCATAGGAGAATCCCAAGTTTGAATCAGAGCGGCGGGAAAAACTTTTTCAACTTCGAATCCAAATTTCTTAGAAATAAATGCATCTTTCGCTGCCGGCCAAGTGGCAACCAAGCCATGACATGCCGAACTATCGGATTTTACTATTAAAAAAATATTAATAGTGCTCTCCTCAGTGTCCCTTTAATGTATGTTGCAAGCCGCCGCTGTGGCTCAGTTGTTATGGCACTCGGCTTCTGACCCGAAAGACACGGGTTCGATCCCGGCCGCTGCGGTCGAATTTCGATGAAGGCAAAATTCTGGAGGCCCGTGTACTGTGCGATGTCAGTGCACGTTAAAGAACCCCCAGGTGGTCGAAATTTCCGGAGCCCTCCACTACGGCTACAACTCATAGCCTGAGTCGCTTTGGGACGTTAAACCCTCATAAACCATAAACCTAATGTATGTTTCGGTACCAAACTACCCAGGAGTGGAACTGAATGGCAGGTGAGTACCGATCTTTTGTAGAGCTGTGTTCTGCTTGCAAGTACAGCACACTGTGACATCATCAGAGTTAATTCAGCCACTGAGAGGCAGTAAGTCACACTAGTGTCAATCTTGGAAGTGAAGCAAATACCAAGCACTACCTCACCCTGAACTTGAACAGCCATATTTGATTTCAGTGAAGATATATTTGGAGTATGCGGCATATTTTTCATAGAATATTGCAGATTTTTCATTATGAACTCGTGGAATTTAAAATTTTTCATCACAGAAAAATGGGGGACCTTTTTGATGAAATGCATAATAGAAATATTCTGGTTGGTCAAATGAAAAGAGTGGGCCACCACGGTGGCTCAGTGGTTATGGTACTTGGCTGCTGACTTGAAAGACGCGAGTTCAATCCTGGCCGCTGCAGTCGAATTTCAATGGAGGCGAAATTCTAGAGGCCCGTGTACTGTGCGATGTCAGCGCACGTTAAACAACACCAGGTGTTCGAAACTTCCAGAGCCCTTCACTACAGCATCCCTCATAGCCTGAGTCGCTTTGGGACTTTACACTCCATAAACCAAACAAACGCGTGCACTTTGTCTTGACCAAACTGAAACGCGTGCACTTTGTCTTGAATTTGCTGTTCTACTAGAAAAAGGCTGCTTGGCTATAGCGCACAGGGTAACTGCATAGTCCTTGAATTCCTTGTAGTGCTGCTTGTGTTCCCCAACCATAAGGCCCCTAGTTTCCTGCGATTCCTCGAAAAATTGCAGATTTGAGCATTTTTCCCGGAATTGTGTATTTGCAGTCAGATTCTCTTATGCTGTTGTGGGCATCAGTAGGGATGACAGTATGATGGAAAAATGACTATTTTACCTTATCTGCACAAATGTAAAGCAAGAGAGGAGTTAGAGAACTCTGGAGAATTTTTTTTTTATATATATAATGGTTGTAATGAAATTTGAAACTGTTTCACCATAACCTGCCCCCTCCCTCCCCATCCCCTCCCAAAGAAAAATGCTGACGGTACGCTAAAATACAGAAGCAGCGGTAACGTCGACGTTGTTAAAGAGGCAATGCTTCAGATGCACGCACCACAATCTAGCGAAGCCAAGCCTCCGATACTTTAATGCTCGCACCCTCCCACACAGCAACAGCCGTGGTCGCGGCAGTGCCCGCGTTTCGAATGACGCCGTCTTGCACCCGCTTGCCCTTAAAGCCAACACGCATGGTTCCTCAGCACCTCTGGAAAGCCATTGGGATTCCCTGATGCTATAAAAAGCCCCTGCTAGAGCATATTCATTGAGGTAGTACAAGAACTGCCTCTGCCCACTGCAGTTAAAATAATTTGCGGAAGAGTAGGGATTACAGGGATAGCCTCTGCACATGAAAGTTGCCAACCCAAACTTGATCCACTAGTGCAGATTCTTCAAGATAAGGACAGGGAAAGTAAGTTTAGCAGATTCACTAGACCCTTGTCCATTCAACACTGCACTTCTGAACTGAGCCCGAGGCATTAAATTTAGAAACTGTTTTATATAGAACCGAGCATTGCTTTCTAGGGAAGTGGCTTTTGCTTTCTTCCTATATGTGTAATTAAAGATTAAGTTCAACATTCGCCCCAACATACATTATTTACCAGTATTCACCTATAGTGGACAGAGGCCAAAGCTTCGCTCGAGAGAAAAAAAGGAATGCCTTCTATGTCCTACACATGGCAGTAGTGTTCAGATTCGACTATTCACGAGTGTGAGAAAAGTGCACAAACCTCTAAACCGCTTCTTCCTCTTAAGTGATATTGTCCAAGAATGGCACTTGCTAACCAACCCTTTAATGTAGCTCTAACTGTTAGAATAAATTATTAATGTGGTTAAGAAAAATGTAAAAGCCTTGTAATTGTATTTTTCATTTTCAATAGCACTCACTAACCAACCCTTTAATGGAGCTTCTATGAAAGCTTTGGTCCATAAAACAAGCAATACACATTGATTGCGCTAGACTGCCCTCCGCAGTAAATATGCTGTGTTGCCCTACAGAAGGCATGACCATAAAGATTAAGTGATGGCACATATTTTGAAGTTATGCTTCCAGGGTCTATGCAAAAATTCAACCTTAATAAATGCTTTCCAGACATGAGCTACACAACATTTTTCTTGCACATCAGACCTCTGTTAATTGTAGCCTTCTAGTTTTCTAGGAATGCTCAAAGTAAAGCACAAAAACACATACATTGGTTGAGAGAGATTTGTGCTCAAACATTTCAGGCAATTGAAACTGGATTTCATATTTTTTTGTAAGATGCGGCAGTCATATTTTACACCTGCTTCTACACTTTTAGCGTAAGTTAATACAAATGTTCATCACATCTTCAGTTCTTCAGGGCACACTTAAGCTCTGCATTGAAGGTATGATGCGATAGCATTAAAGGGACACTGAGGAGAAATTGAAGCGACAGAATACCAGCTCCTGATTACAAAAACGCCACTCATACTGACAACGAAGCTCTTGTAACATAGAAAAGAGCAAGAACCAAAATACAGGTATCGCCGCCACAGGCCAAACTCGCAAGTACAAGCGTGATGACGTCATAGAACAAGACAGTGTTGCTAGAACCAATGGTTGTAGCAACACTAGGACACGAGAAGCCACGAATCACTGAGGTGCAGCCAATGCATGTGCAAATCTCCTTGATGTCGCCAGATGGTGCCACATACCTGGCAGCTATGCGCGCGCCTGCAGCATCGGGACCAATCAGCGCCTGCTCACCGGCGGTAGGCGGGCTCCCGGTATTCCGCTAACGGTAACAAAGTACACAGTATGCTAAAGGTGTCTATTTGCGAGAACTTCGTTAACGACTTCGAGAGCGGGATCAGCGACGGCCTCAATAGCCGATAGATGCCTTCAATGTGCGGCCGGCGGTAGCTTTCTTTTCGGCTGCTGCTAGGCCGCACTGCTGGCCGCCAGAAATCACGGAGTCTGCGTTACGTAATGTGCACATCATGTTTCGCGTCACTTAGTCCTGTGTCGTCATAAGAGAATCCCAAGTTTGAATCAGAGCGGCGGGAAAAACTTTTTCAACTTCGAATCCAAATTTCTTAGAAATAAATGCATCTTTCGCTGCCAGCCAAGTGGCAACAAAACCATGAAATGCCGTACTATCGGATTTTGCTTTAAAAAAAATATTAATAGAGCTCTCCTCACTGTCCCTTTAATAGGTTAATGCTCATATATGCGTAATTGGTCATTCTCGACTTGAAATTCAGGTATCGCTGGAAGTCCTCGTACCACTAGCTCCTAGCGCAGTGGTGCAGCGGCTAGGTGATGCATCACTGTCCTATGATGGCAAGTGCTGCCACCGGTGGACATTGTGAGAACCCGGTTGCACTTCCCGAGCAATCCGTATGTTGTCCAACAGACAGTGGCCAAATTAGTGAGTGTGGGTCTTGGTGCCAGCACACTCAAAGGCCAGATGTTTCAGTTTAAAAATATCTGTAATCAGTAACCAAATAAGACCAGGCAGCATATGTATGAAATGTTCTTTAATGCTGATTAAAAGTGATCTGAAGAACAGGGCTGACATCATTTTTGATACAGCCACCTTGTAAAACATCAATTCACACATGGCTGAGGACAGCAACTGCTCCTAACATTACACACAATGCGCACAATGCCACCCAAGAAGAGTGAAACCCTGAATGCGTAATAAAAATAAGTTTGTCCTGTACACTTCTTCAGGCCCGCACCAGCCTCTAGCACAGGATCGGTCCTGCGAGCATATCCTTGGTTCCCCCATTCCCAGTAAATGTGTACTCTGTGAGACCATCACTTCTAAAGAACCGGTAAAACTCGCAACGAGGAGAGAAAGTTGATCCTCCTCAACATTCATTCAAACACTATTTTTACTATCCCCGAAGCAAAAGATGTTCCTAAGGCACACTGGGCAAAAATTTGGAGAAAGAGCTCCCAGGCTTCCAGCAACAAGTATTCGAGGTTAAGGATGAGAGGCGAGACTAGAAAATGCACAGGGCTCCCTACACCATCAGAGCATGTGCAGGCGTTTAGCCCGGCGACGATGTCAGCAGTGGAAAATGGTAACATGCACCAAAAGTCATCAAAACACCATGCGGAGGCTAACTTAATAAGTGACCCAATCCCAATTTACCTGTATGAATTTCCTGAAAAAAATTTAGTCAACAAACAGGGTAGCTGTCAGGTATTTTGAGAAAAACTCGCTTACTTTTACTACATTAATGCTCGCTAATCAAATTTTTTTAAACATATTTTACCCTTGCTGTTTGAATATAAGCTGCAACAAAATCAAGGTCATTGACACACAGTCTGAAATCAACAAAACCACCAGAAATGAACTGCATGACAAAGTCACCAGGGTTACGCCTGCATAAGTTCCACATTCTAAAACTCCTGGACAAAAAGACTGCTATAGAGAATGGCGGTGGCTAAACGTTCCACCTGTGGTGCAAACGGTGCAGAAGGAGAGATAAAGCTATGCAGTGGCTTCCAGTCAGGCATTCGCAAGCAAAGGTCTGCTGGAATTTTTTTTTTTGACCCAGCTAGCTTTCTTCATCATCCTTGCAGTGAAACACGCACACCACATCTGTGCATGAAGGCTAAGTGATGATTCCAATCACACTCCACACATACATGACTATGTCTGTGCTGTGAACCTGCTTGAAATGAAACAACAAACCGCCGCGCAACCAGTCGCGGGGTAGAGGAAAAAAGCAATGAAGTCACACTGTCACACCTAGTTTGCAGAACTAGGTTCAGCGTGACACTTAGGTGCAGTGCATGCCTGAAGTGCGGGCACACCCGAGAGAGGAAGTGAATCAAAGAAACAAAGTGGGAGAAAAATCTAAGGCTAACTAAAGGTTCCAAGAACACATCAGCCAGTAACTTCACGGTTCAGAGTGCAAACATTTGGATGCTTGCACTCCCTGCCCAGGCAATCCTGAATGATCACTGTCTCTCTTAGCTGCCACGTATTTCAGTTAAAAACTGTTAGAATTCAGCTCAGAGCATCAAGCAACCTCTGTAATGAAGAGGGCTCCACTGTGCCTAAGCTGTGAAGTGTAAGACGGCCAAAGCATAAGCATAAACGTGTTTTGCTCAAACCCCTTTATGATCATTTATGAAAAAAGAAGCGACCCTGCGATACATGAGTATGAAACTAAGCACACCTTGTGTGCTCTGAAATAGTTACCGGGGCTACACACGCAGTCTGAGAATGTCCCTATAGCTAAGACAGTGCGTGTTGTGTAAAATGACTGCTGGCATGCAGCTTTCACCCAGATCCAGCTTTGGTACTGCAACAGTAAGGAACCAAAAACATAGCCATCTGCATCCCAAATTTCCCCTGAAATTGGGCAAAAATAAACTCTATGATACCAAGCACCGAAAGGCATAGTAAAGTGTGCACCTGCCGTCAACAGTTTACGAAACACAGCATTGGCGAAGGAACTTTATTCAGAACCATCACTGAATGCAGCCTGGAATGAATGAATGGAACCTAATTCTGGGTGTGCAAATTACTGCACCCATGAATTGCAGCCAATGCACTCTGAATTCCAAGAAGTTAAAATTCTTCACCAAAGCCGCGTTTCATAAACTTATGATGGCCGATGTACATACAACTCTGGAACACAACTTTATGTACATAATTCATTCAATATGAAAAAAAATTTGCAAACCAAGCCATTGTACTTAAGGGCCTTCAGTACGAAAGCATGAAAATGTTCATGAAATGTAGTCAGAAAAGGGTCAGTTCACCACCATCTGTACTAAAACCATAATGCTCGAAAAATGATTTCGTTAACAGTCTCTCTGAGGTAAATGATAAACCAAACGTCACGCACACCTTTGTGAAGTTCAACAATGTCATCGGACAGAAGAATCTATTTCGAGATGTGAAATTCAGCTGCTCTGCTGTACCTGCAGCTTGAACGAGAAGGTCATTGAACGGTAAATTTAAATGTCAATGTGCCTGCCCACGGAATGCCATTCAATGAACGAGGTTGCTTTATATCCGTTTGTTGTTGTTCCATCATAATAATACTTTGTACATCTGACTGAATGCACCGCAATACGCAGAAAGTTACTATCACCGGAAGTATCTGCATGCTACGAAATGACTAACTCAAACAATGCAAATGACCACTCAACTACACGCAAAACTAATGTCCTCACATGTGCAAACAAACCTAAAACCAAAACAATTAACAGCAACCAATGCATTTGTATTTCCACAGGCTTGTAGGCAAGCAGTTCATTTCTATAACTAAAGTGTACTTTTCTAATACTAAAGTGAGCCAAAATTCTGCTTACTCTATACTTTACTTGAAGACAACAAGGTTGATAGAGCTTTGTGACAAAAAAAAAAGAGAAACCAAAGGTGGCTGCTAAAATTCCCTAGTAAAATGAGGCCCATCTGATGTGTAGTGATGCAGCCTTTGGCTGCCCAAAAAATGCACGGATGATAAATATGGAAGCTCGGAGAGCTACACAGTAGGCAAACACACATGCCTGCCTGGAAAGGATGCAGGAATGCCGAAACCAGAAACACAGCTGAGAGACAGCAGGCAAACTAAGTTTCTCAAGACACATGACACACCCTGTGATCAACATTCTTCCAGAGTGTAGTCCTAAATATATTTTTTTTCATCCCTCTTTCTCATACCAGCCTCCTATAATCAATCACAACCTCAGCAACAACACTGACAAACAGCAGGCTGTCTGGTTCAAAATTTAAGAGAGGACGCTCTTGAGAACATAATGCACCTTAAAAGCTCCGGCATGTGTGCAACACCACCAGTTCATCAGCATCATTTCGCTTAACCGCACACCGGCACTCATACCCAGGTGCTGGAGGGTGGGGAATGCGTTTGAACACTTCCGGAGGTGACACCTACGTCACCATCAGCCTTGCCGCTCGCTGTTCCGCTAGCCCTGCTCCCTTCGCCCCCTTCCTCTTGGCAGTCTTCCAAGATGGGTGGGTACATGAGGTCGTAGCGATGCTGCAGCGACGACCGCGACCGCCCGCCTCGCTTCAAAGGCACTGTCGACGTCCACGCTGCCTGGCCCCCACCGCCACTACTCGGACTTTCCACGGGGCTCGGGGTGTTGACCGGCGACGTTGGGAGCGAGTGGACCGTATTTTCGCCAGCTGTCCTCCGGCCACCAGAGCCTGGCCTCAGCAGTTCGACAGCTGACTTCTTGGCCACATTGTTTTGGCTGCTAGAGGTCTTGGTTTGGAGAAGAAGCTTCTTGAAGTCGAGAAGGCTGGTGGGCTTGGCAGGGCCCAGGCGGTCGTTGGCGAGTGAGCGCCGCTCGAGCGGGCTGCAGACACGGGCGGCTGCCACATCACCCGACCAGCTGCGGCGGTCCCGGGCCCCACGTGGGCTCAGGAAGCCCGTCTCGGCAAGGCCACCCCGGCTTGGTGTGCCCGGACGGCTTGTCACAACCAGGGGAGAGCTCGACCTGCAGTTACAAGGTTCCCGCGTGTTCCAAGTGCTGCAGAAAGTCATGCGGAATGACCCAGCTCTGCATTGTAATTGAACTGTTTTGTTTGTGATAATTTACTTATTTATTTATTTCAAAACACTGCAGGCCAGCGTTGGCCCAAGCAGGAGGGGCATAAGAAAACACAAATCACAACACCACGTGAAAACATTTCATGTGACACACAGCAAAAATGGAACTTAAAAGATGAACATAGCAACGACAAAGAGAAATACATGCTTAAAATTGAATACAGGAGAGTCACTTCCTTTTTACTCAAGCAAAAATGTTTTTAGCGCCTGTTCTACGTCAGGAGAGTTAAAAATCAATTCAGGGAGTGAGTTCCAATCTGTTATTGTTTGAGGGAAGAAACTGTGCTTAAATGAGTTTGTTTTAGCGAAAAGAGGCTGTAAGGAGTGCTCCCTAGTATGGCGGGTCCTTCGAGCAGTGGAATGCTTGATGAATGAAGGGGGAGAAATGTTAAGCTTGCCTGAGATAATTTTATGAAGGAAAGAAATACAGTTAAGTTTTCTGCGTGTACGAAGCAACAGAATGCTATTGTCTTTCATGAGCTGTGTTGGAGAGTCAGACCTTCTATATTTATTAAAAATTAAATGTACTGCCTTCCTTTGGATGAGCTCTAGTTGATAAATATGAGGATACTACTCCAAGTAAAAATATGTTCTCTTCCACTGCTAAGTAATTAAGAAGCACAACACAGAGCATTAGTTCCGAGTCTACAGCACATACTGTATACAAAAGGACGATGATGATTTGACCTTTAACAGCACAAAGGCAACTTAGCCAAAGAACACCATGACAACAAGTTTGGTGTTTGAACCCCAATGCGATTGGTTGCCCACCGGCGATTCAATAGGAACAAGCTTTCCCTTGGCTTGGTGCCCAGCTTATTTGGGGTGAAATGCTTAGGAAACGGGTCTTGGACCCAATTTTATGTAAAGAAAAAATACCTTGCGCCATGACGGCCTTTGGCCCAAGCTGCCCTCTTGCACCAAACATATGTTTGGTATGCCCAAGCTAAGGGGTGAAGACCCTTATTTCCAAGAAATTCGGCCCAGAGAAGCCAAGCACCAGGCCAGGGGAAAGTCTGTACCCATCAAAGAAATGGTCAGTACTCAGCAGCACTGAGGATCAAAGCTTGCATCTTCTACGAAAGAAGCGAATGCTCATACCTGCTGTGGTTATACAGTAGTCATTATTCCCACCATTAGCGCACAAGAGGCTTTGCTAAACATCTTTATTTATAGGAGACAAAAAGGTACTCTTTGTTCAAAAAGCAAGAACAATGCTACAAGCCATGCACTGCAGAACTTTACTACCCTTACCTAGATGACAATGGTGACTGGGCCAAGTCAGCTTCAGTCTTAATGCCATGCTTCTTCTTGGATGAATGAATGGCAGCAAAAAGGTCTTCCGTAGACATGGGCCTGCGTGGTGCCAGCTCCCGTGTGATTGATGTGCTGCTGCTGCTATCTGGGGACTTCTCGGATCCAGAGCTAGACAGGCTGGTGGAAGACAGAGCTGTAGGAGAGCCTTCCTTGCGCAAGTCCCGCAAGCCGTACGGAGGCTCCATTGTGCCTGGCAGAGGCAGGTCAGCATGGACCATGCCATGGTAGGAATTTTGCAAAGAGCTTGGAATGTACACTCCAGGAGACATTTGCCTCTGATTGTCCGAAGCTGTCCTCGATCCGAGGTGGCCTGGCCCGACACTGTTCTGCATTTGCCTGAAGTTCTGTGTGCCGTGATTTTGTTGTGTGGGTCCTTGAGAATACTGTCCGTACGTGGCCAATGAAATGGGCTTTTGGAGTGGTGGCACGTGCTCTCCCCTGCTGTGATCAGGAGCCAAAAGACGGGTTGAGCTTAATGGACTCCTTGGCACTGGTGACTGCCTAGAAGGGCTTGTGGGATAACCCTGGGGCAGCGGCCCACCCTGTCTATAAGTACGGTTCTCATGAATGCCGTTTGCAGCGTGTGGAACATGGTTTGGAATGGAACCTCTCGGATCAACTCCTCTTGCAGCTCCCATCATGCTGATCTGCTGGCCCAGAGGTCCTCTTATCAGGGACTGACCAGGCTGGTAAGGAGCTCTGGGTATGTAAGATGGGTACTGAGGCCTCGCCATGTTTCCATCCGGATGATCATGCACTGCCTGAGAAACGTTGGTTTTCTCCAGATACCTATACTGATTTGCAGGATTGTGACGAGAACTGTCCACTGGCGTCAACCTTCCATTTACTAAACGTTCGTCACGGGAACTCTGTCCATAGGCCTGGGCTGGTACCTGCCTTGCCACTGCAGCGTAAGCAGCGCTATTTTCGTGTTGATGAGCCTGGGGTGGGTAATGCATAATCGGTGTTGAGCTCCTCACAGTGCTTCTAGACACCGGTGGCATCTGGCCAGGGTTCCACGAGGTCACCGGACTGGAAGCACTGGGACTGCCATTGTGAAGGTGTGGAATGTGGCCCTCTGAGGGCGACGGGTACTGGTGAACTGGAGTGGTCCTGCCACTGTGTTGAAGCCGTGGCACGGGGGCCTGAACAACATGTGAAGGTGTTGGGTGCTGTGCCATGTTTGGGGACGTAGTGGATGACTTTGGCGGAGAAGGCGGCAGTCCCGACACCCACCTGGCTCCAACTGGTTCTCTCGGAGAAGGCTGCAGTGGCGTCCTTCTTCCCGGAGATGTGCTTGAGGGTACACTGATGGGTGAAAAGTGGTGCAGTGGGGTCACACGGCCTGAAGAGTTGTGGTCAGAGACAGGTGTGCTGGCACCGGATGGCCTGTTAGAATAAGGAGTTGAAATGGATGCCGGACGTTGCACCGGGGTTGTTCTTCCTGACGACTGACTGGTCAGGTAGCCCGACATTCCGGGCTGAGGTGTGCTCCTACCAGATATTGTGCCGCCATGAAAATACCCTGATGCAGTAGATTGCGGTGTGCTTCTACCAGACAGCGGCTGCTGAGGCTTTGTGCTTGGCACAGGTGTGGTATTTGTGGGACTGCTCAGTGTAAACCTACCGTCCCTGTACTGCAAGAGTGGCCTCTTGTCCGGGGACACTGTGGGTCCAGATACAGAGTAGCGTGTCCTTGGGATTGTACTGCTTGTATAGGTCTCTACTTTGCCATTGGGATCCAGCCGAACGTAGGCACGCTGATTCAAGCCAGCTGCGGGAGGCATCGATGCAGGTAATGTCATGCACTTCTCTGCTAGCCCTGTCCTTCCTGAAGGCACCTTCTGCAGTTGGTAGCCAACGGTGTAGCCATCACGATGCCTTCCTAATGAGTTAGAGCTGTAAATGACTTTGCCTTCAGAGTCTAGAGTCACCCTTGCACCTGCCCTGCTGTATGGAGGTGCCTGCGCAAAAACGCTGTTTGTTTCACTGATTGCACTTGGCTGTCTTGCAGATCCTTGTTCCAGGACCCGGCTGCTGTATGTAAGTGGCGGTGGAGGAGGGGGCACGGCAGGAGGTGTTGTCTGCGGACTTGTTTGTGAGCTACTGCTCTGGGGACTGGAAGGCTCGGGTGAGGATTGAGGCCTGTCCTGTGCACTGGAGTTCGGACTACTCAAAGTGAGCTGCTTAGTGTTCTTATCACGACCTGCTGACTTTGCAGGAGACGGTGGACTTGGCATAGTTGGGGTCTTTGGAGGCGATGAGTTTTTGGACAGGTAAGAGAGGAACGGTGACCGCGTTTTGCTCATTAACGAGGATGGCCTGTTTAGGTAGAATGGCGTGCAGGCAGAGGTGGGAGATGCGCTTCCCTGCTTGGATGAACACGCAACTTGTGAATCAGTCGACGTTGCTACCAGCTGAGGCTGCTCCCTACTGTCAGGAATTCCAGCTGCCGAACTGCACTGCACCGCTAGGGATGCTCCTGGCTCAGAATTTTTAGCTCTCTCTTGAACTGGCGCAGGTAGTGGGCTCCGTTTTGCTTCGTTATTTCGTGGCACGGTTCGCATGGCCACATCCACGTCACCCTTTTCTGGATTACCGGGCAATGTTCCTTGCAGTTGCTCACTCTCAGCAGACGAAAATGAACCAAGCACAGGCTGTGGCTGAGGGGTAACAGCTGCACCTGAATGAGAGACCACTGCGTTGAGGAATGCCATATTGCGTGCAGACTGCACACCATACATGTTGAGCCTTGCCGAAGGGTCATCTGCATCTTTTCCAGCGTTAGTACGTTTTGCTTCCACTGTGGGTCCAGAACTAGATGTTTTACTTGGCTCAGTTACTGCCGGTGCGCGAGGGGGGCAAGGTTCAGACAAAGGCGAGCTCTGTCTAGATGCCTGTTTCTCGGCATCCAGTCGGCAGCTGTCTTCGTCACTAGGTTCAGGAGACACTGCACATATAGAAGGGTACCTAAATGAACCAATGGATGTCTTTCGCCTCAGCCTTTCCCCAACCTCGCAGTCGGATTCTGATATATCACCTCCAGACACTGGTGGAGAGCTCTCTTTCTGTGAAGGAATCGGTGACAGTGTTCGTGCACTGGACACTCGAGGAGGTGGCAGTGGCGGTGCCCTCGATCGCTGCGTCAAAGTGCTTGCAATCGAGCAATTGTCGGTTCCGGTATCATTTGCATTTTGTGAGAGGAAGCTGTTTAGACTTAGGTTTCCAATGGTGTCTATCGATGTCTGTGAACCCCTGTCACCGGAAGCAGCCAGGCCTCCATTCTGGTCACCGGGAAACTTTGCGAGGCCATGCTTGAGACCGCTGTCAGTGTGCATTGATGTGTAATAGCCATCAGTGTCAACTGAGTACACGGAAGAGTCACCGTCGTCGATCGGGTTTGTAAATGGATCAGAGCCAACACTAATCTTGCGAGTTCCAGGTGAAGAGGATGATTTGGAGTCGGAATGGCAGGCTTCGGGTGTTATGGTCCCTGATTGGCTCTCTTGGTCAGTTGACGTGGAATTCAAGTTGGGGCGGGCGGTAAGTGGACCGGGCTGCTTCCAAGACGAAGCGATTGTAGTGGCTGTCAGGGCAACGGAGGCGTCTGATGTGTAGCCTGCTGCTGTACCATCATGAGACCTGCAAAATGTGACAGTGTGCAAAAATTGCTGTCAGAAATAAAACAATTTTGTGTGCAAAGCAAACTAACAACAGGGGCTGATTTATAGCTCACTCTTGGAGGCGGCGGTTACAAGGGGGGGGGGGGGGGGGGGGGGGGGGGGGGGCATTCCTTCTGAGCCATATGTTTCTTCAACTTGTTTCGCCAAGAAATGGAATTTAGCATTGTATTTCTATGCCAAATTTTTCACATGGAGAGGGGAGGGAAGGGGGGGGGGGGTCAATGAGCCCTCCTGCACCCACCCCCCTCATAAATCAGCCCCTGACAAACATTATACTGGTATCGGTGCGCAACAATAGCTTCATCACAAGGCATGAAACTTCAGCCAATGATTACAATTCACAACCCCTCAGTGCCTATGGCAAGGAAGTTGCGTTTTTAGCACCTTTTAGCCAGTCATATAATATGGACGGCTGCTTTTTATTTATCTGGCCCCTCCTAAACCACATCAGCCTAGCTGGTTGAAATATCTCGGTACAGATGTTTGTTAACAGCCAACAAAGAAAACCAGGCTGCTACGGCTCTTTTTGTGTGTGGAAGATCGCAGCCATTCAGCAGCTAATGTTTATTCACTGGATAAATTGGCAAGCTTTGTGCTGAAGTGACAACTACAGCAGCCAGTTTTGGCTAATTTTAGCAAGAAGAAACAATCAAAATCATGCTGAAAGTGTCTGTGCAACTGCGTGCCTTGCATAGAAGTTATACAGGGATGCACTGCACTATGTAAGGGCGTTGTAACAGAATGTATTGCTTCAGCACAGAAATCCTGGATACAGCATGACCTACCAGCATAACACAACAAAAACTCTTGTCACTGCTTATTCCTTATTCATCACTATTCTATCATGTACAGAAGGTACCAGTACCTCCCCCTGTGTGCAATTTTTGTGGCACCTTTAATGCAATAAAATAAATTATAACTCGGCAGAAAGGGAGAGGACTTTACCGATTTTTACCTGAATGCAATGCAAATAAAATCGTGACCACGAGAACCTCGAAGACCACTGCGGTGGACAACGAGGGTGGGCAGCCATGCCACAGAAAGAGTATTTACTCTGTCTTATATTTTGTACTACGAGATTGATTTCTCATGCTACTGAGCTCAGTAACCTTAAAACCTCTGCAAGGCACGGTGGCATTTCACTTCACACAGCAAATTTTTCAACGGTGGCATTGCACTTCACACAGCAAATTTTTCAACGGTGACATTGCACTTCACACAGCAAATTTTTCAAGTATTTGCATAACCCATGCCCTTTTCACGTTCCCTGTGACGTAAATGACAGCGATGGAGGGCTTAACGTTCTACTTTTGTATCTCTGCAGCATGTCTTTGCATGTGAGTTTGCAGCACCTGCAGATTAGCTTTGAGTGAGTGGTGCGTTTGCAGACATTTCTTCGAACTAAGGCTCCCTGCTATACCCCTAATGTGCATTATGATGACTGCACTATGTTCACTCGTACTCACTGTCAGTACTCATCGTCATTGTAGCCATTAATAATTGGGCTCCAACATACAGTGTCTATTACCTGGGGAACACAGCACCAAACTGGTGTGGCATTTACAAGCAGAAAACCAAATCCCGCGAAAAAAGATGCCTCCTTATAATTTCAAACCGCACCATTTATCAATTTGCAACCTTCAGTGCGTTGGACCAACCTTCCGTCCGTGCTGTGGTGCGTGTTGTCCGAGAAGAGTGAGTCTCTGCCCAGCGAGCTCTCCGAGTGGCTGTGCGGGATCATGTCGGGTGACGGCCCCGATGACTGCTGCTGGTCTGAATCCACCGATGCTCGTGTGCTGCTGCTGGCACTCCAGTTTCCGCTCGATGACTGGCCGTCCTCAACCCCTTTGACCGTCGTCCGCGCCGATGTCTCCCGCATCTTCACCGCCACAGTCATGGCGCCAGAGTTGGTCGAGATGGGCAGCAGTGAAGATGAACGTTTCTTCTTTTCACTCCCGCCAGTGGACGTGCCGCTCTCCGCGGCCCTGCTCGCCTCGTTTTTTGCTGCCCCGTGGCTTCCACTGTCCGCCTCCTTGCTCTTGTTTGACTTCTTGAGGAACTTCCAGTCACGGCCGAGCCTGCTGAAGTTCATGGCTTCGTAGAAGGACAACCTCTTCTCAGGTTTGGTGGCGACGTTCGTCTCGGTCGTGGTGGACGAAGAGGATGAAAGTTCGCCTGAAGACGGGCTCTCTTCAGTGCGACGCTTGCTGATGCCGCTGCCGCTACTCCGCCCGCCTGACTTGGTGGTGGTTGCTGGCGCTTGCAGCAGGTCGTCGTCTGTCTGGCACGAGCTGTGAATCAGTGCTTCAGTCTTGACCAGGGTGCCAGACTTTTTGCGGCTGGTGAGGGCCTCCGCAATCTCCTTGGAGTTCCCGTCCGAGATTGTGTTTCTTCTTTTGTGGTGCTTTTTGCGTTTGATCAGGAAGTCAACCTGCACAAGTGAGACTCATTTCAGGCTTTTGTTGGCAAAAGATAGTGCTTTGTACCACTGAGCAAGCGGTGGAATCCGCTAGTTGCTTGTATAACAAAAACTGTCTTGATCCATTTAAGATTCGGATATCACAAGAATGCTATCCAGGATACGCCAAAGGGATGATGACTACAGATATGGCTATAAGCTAGAAATATTACAAAGGGTAAAGCTAAGTTACAGCTTGTGCATTCTTTAACTGCAGTGCAAAGAAGCAAGTGTTGCTGCTCACGTGTATGAAAGACCTCCGCGTTGATGACAAGCGATTGAAGCTGCTCTCCGAAGTGTCAATGGGAACCACAACGGCCGGGTACTCCAAGGACAAAGCATGCATCTTCTCCTCAGGCGACGGCAGTATCAACAGCTCCTCCCCTCCGCTGTCACGTACATCCTGACCAGTAACCAAGCTTGCAGGCTGCAGAGAAAGGCACACCAGCTATCTTTCTCGGCTCACTTGCAAGGATATAATGAAAGGAAGCGAACAAATGGCATTTGCAGAATCATATTTTCACAGCAGTTGACAGCACGAATGCAAGTAAAGCATTTGGTGCCCATTTTTCGGGCGATAATACGATCCTTTTAACCTAAAATGAGGAAACAAGAACAATGAAAACATTGTTGCTCATGGAAAGATGGTAAACTCTTATGCTAAACACGGCAATTATTTCCAGTCAATAGAAATTAAACACAATGCTCGAGGTGAAAGGTAGCTTCACTGAGCCACAATGCCTCAGTCCTCAGTTATGGCTTCACCTGGCCAGTGAGCTGTTACAGAAAACTATGAACATGTCAAATTCAAAATAAGAAGCACACTGACATTTACAGCAAAGAAGATTTAGAACTGTGCTCTCTGCCAAACCTGCTGATATCATACAGCATCAAAGTTAAACCATTTGAGTGACTAAATCGGTTTGGTTTGCTTTGGTTTATGGGGTTTAACGTCCCAAAGCGACTGAGGCTATGAGAGACGCCGTAGTGAAGGGCTCCGAAAATTTCGACCACCTGGGGTTCTTTAACGTGCACTGACATCGCACAGTACACGGGCCTCTAGAATTTCTCCTCCAAAGAAATTTCAGCCGCCACGGCCGGGATCGAACCCGCGTCTTTCGGGTCAGCAGCCGAGCACCATAACCGCTGAGCCACCGCGCCGGCTGAGTGAGTGACTAAATCAATCGCTAAAAGCACCCGTAAGTAAAGGTCTTATTTATTTATTTTTGCTGTCACAGAAGTGACTTCTGTTGATCAAAAAGTGAAGGCAAAGAATGCTGGCTGAAAAACAACTTCGATTCACACTTTGTGGGTGCTAACATCAAAAACAGAGGGGTAAAAGCATTGCATCAAAACTTTAAGCCCTAATGACTAATAAAGTTTGATGCTGAAAAGAAAACTTGTGCCAGAGTTTGGCGAGAAAAAAATATCGCACAAAGTTATCCCACGTCCACTGATAAAGTGCTCAAGAAAGAAGTGCTTTGCAAAAGCTGATACTGTATCTTGCATACTCTGTGCGAGACATCACGTGGCTTCTCACACAACATAGCACGATAAATAAAGCGTTTGTGATGCCATTTATGATGTCATTGTGACATATGTACAAAAATTATATCAAATAGGAAGCTTGATTCCTCAAGTTTCAAAGCATCAGTAATAAAGAAACATAATAAAAAAATTCAAAATTCAAAAAATGGTGCCTTTGCATGACACTTGAGAGTCGAAACTACAGGTCGACATTTCTGCTTTGGATCCCACTAAAGAATGTTTCTTGGTTCACAGAGGAAAGACAGTTTTAAATCAAGCGATAAACAATAGCAGCAAAACCACAGGGGTGAGTTACTGCATTATGCGCCTGAACATAACTGTCACAGCAGTTGTGACACAGCCCTCCAGAGAGAACAGACAGCACAGAATACTCACAAGTGTTTGCTGGCTTTGCAAATGAAAAACGTATCCCTCTGAGCATATGCCCCATGTCCCGGCGAGAAAACACAGTGAGGCCTACACATATTGCACCTGGCTTGCCTAACGAAGTGGCATCCCTATCAGCTCAGTTGGTCCCTCGCACAAGTGGAGCTCTCTGGGAACTGATAGGCGAGCTCAAATTCCGTTGCCTCACATGGATGATAAGATGAGGCGTGCTCAAGTACAACTGAAGCCAGGGAGAAAAATAAAACGAAAACAACATCCGAATCTGAGGCGAAAAATATCTAGAAAAGTGAGCCCAGTTGGAATAAGGACAAGAAACTGTTTGCCTATGGAGAAGCAAGCAGCCATAGCTCAGATGCAACATGAACTAACTGCCTGCATGAAGGCATATAGCACGAGTTTGAGCAAGGCTTATGGCGCTGGCACCTGCTTTTCACTGTTGGCTTCTATGCATAATAAAAGGAAATAGAGTATCTTTTCTGGTGCTCTTATCTTATACCCCTGTCACACGAGCACTTTAAAGGCATTTGAAGAAAAAGACATCTCACACAAAGGAGTTGCATCAGCAGACACACGCCAAAGTTTAATCTCCTTTTCAGAAGCGGTCTTTTCCGAAACCGGAGATCACCGATCTCTTTTACGGCTGGAAAGGCGTAGCCTCCAACGCAGTGGACACCAGTAATTATCATGCAATAAAGAAACGAAGCAAAAGTGCATTTTTATTTCAAGTGTACACATCACAAAAAAGGGTTTTGTCTTTTGCTGAACCTTAAGTAGCCGCAATTTTGCACTTTTTGCACGGCACTCTCGTAAGCAGTTCGAAAATATCACGTGACGCTAACCAACGATGCAAATTCGCGCCATTTTCTGCGACCATGGCTACGGCGAGCGGTACCGACGAACAGCCTCCGGCACACCAAAGAAAACCAAAATGCATGCTATTTCGACTTTTTCCTTCGTGTCCGTGCAGTCCCCCATGACAGTCGCATGAAGGTGGCACGCGACAAGAGCAGGTCAATTCTCGTCCTCCATGTTGACTCCAATGTAAACAGTGGCCGAAGGTTGCTAGACAAACATGTAAAATTTGCTACTTCTGCGAAGGCTCTTGAAGCTACCTTATTAAATCTTCTTTAATATAACCTTTTCGAATAAAATGTATCTAAATTCACTAAAACAAGCATATTATAATACGTTTCTAATTTCTATATTGAAATACGTTGGTTTATTCTAACTGGTTTTGTTTCAGAATCTAACGCCATGCTTTCCATAGCGTGTTCGGAAGGAAACGATAAAAGGAGATCGCCCGCGCCGTGTGTCTGCAGCGCAACTCCTTTTAATTAGAGGTCTTTCAACTCGGTAAAGGACCGCTTAGGTAAAAGAGTTTTTGCGTGCTCGTGTGACAGAGGTATTAATTTTTCCATCTGGTTTCTCCTCAGTAAGCCCTCTGCCAAACCTTTATCTCAATGGATAGTGATGCTATGGAAGAGAAACTTTCATTAGTAAAAAGCAATAAAGAAAAGGAAAGAAGGATGCTCAGTTTTAGCTTCATTTAGTGTGATGAAAAGGAAATGGATAACTATAGGTACTGAGCCCTCATGACTCGCACCATCCCGGAGTTTTGAAGACTGCCGTTTGGAAGACGAGTCTTGCATCTAATTGGTCGCCATTCTGAGCATCCCTCCAACCTCTGGAGTTCAAGGCATAAAGGAAAAAAGAATAAAGGAGGGAGGAAATGGGGGAAGTAGGTATGTTTCACTTTAATACCATATACAGAGTGTCCAGGCTAAATTTAGCCAAGAGTTAAAAAACAGATATTTGAGGTAGGCCAAGGTAACCGCTTACATACATCTACCAACCGGCTTGCGCATCTTAGGCATTTTTTTTTACAATTAATTAGCAATTAAGATAATTTTTTAAATGCATAAATATTGACTTTAGACAACAGATGTGAATAGCAGTGCTGGAGAGCACCTTCAGAAACCCCCATTCCATTTATTTGCGACAAAGAAAGCCTCACGTGTATCTTTTTTCCGAGCTTCAAAGAAAGCCCGCGAAATACAAAAGAAATCACGTGACTAGCGCATTCGCGCGCCACGATTGTGCTGCTCTCAACCCTGGCTTGAGCGAACGAAATCAGCTGCTGGTAGGCGCCGCGATGACCTCATTGCTCCGGCAGGCCGATATGTCGACGGTGGTTGCGGTGCCCGCGCGAGCCAGTCTGCAAGCTCGACGGTGGTTGCGACGCTCGCACAAGCCAGTCTGCAAGCGTGACTGTGCAACTTGCACCGTCGAGCTTGCAGACTGGCTCGCGCGGGCACCGCAACCACCGTCGACATATCGGCCTGCCGGAGCAATATATCGACGGTGGTTGCGGTGCCCGCGCGAGCCAGTCTGCAAGCTCGACGGTGGTTGCGACGCTCGCACAAGCCAGTCTGCAAGCGTGACTGTGCAACTTGCACCGTCGAGCTTGCAGACTGGCTCGCGCGGGCACCGCAACCACCGTCGACATATCGGCCTGCCGGAGCAATATATCGACGGTGGTTGCGGTGCCCGCGCGAGCCAGTCTGCAAGCTCGACGGTGGTTGCGACGCTCGCACAAGCCAGTCTGCAAGCGTGACTGTGCAACTTGTACCGTCGAGCTTGCAGACTGGCTCGCGCGGGCACCGCAACCACCGTCGACATATCGGCCTGCCGGAGCAATATATCGACGGTGGTTGCGGTGCCCGCGCGAGCCAGTCTGCAAGCTCGACGGTGGTTGCGACGCTCGCACAAGCCAGTCTGCAAGCGTGACTGTGCAACTTGCACCGTCGAGCTTGCAGACTGGCCTGCCGGAGCAATGAGGTCATCGCGGCGCCTACCAGCAGCTGATTTCGTTCACTCAAGCCAGGGTTGAGAGCAGCACGATCGTGGCGCGCGAATGCGCTAGTCACGTGATTTTTTTTGTATTTCGCGGGAGGGCTGGGAGGCGGCCCTGTCCAGCTCGGACCTCGAGGAACAACGAGCCCTCGTCGCCAGAGCACGGGCAGCGGCTTTCACCAACGGCGTCCCGGACTAGGGACCCGATCAGCCTTCCCTTCAACTAAGGCTTTAATAAACGTTTTCATCATCATCATCGCGGGCTTTCTTTGAAGCTCGGAAAAAGATGCACGTTGAGGCTTTCTTTGTCGCAAATAAATGGAATATGAGTTTCTGGAGGTGCTCTCCATCTTTGATATTCAAATCTGTTGTCTAAAGTCAATATTTAGGATTTAGAAAAATTGTCTTAACTACTAATTAACTGCAAAACAAAAAATTGCCTAAGATGCACAAGTCGGTTGGTAGGTGTATGTAAGTGTATAAAAGGGTAATAAAGAGAGAAGGAAAGCAGAGAGGTAAAAAACTGACAGCGAGAGGAATGCATTTCTGTCACCTGTACTTATGCAGGATAGGAAACAAGACAAAAGAAAGCAAAAACAGAAAAAGAAAGGACCATGTGTGCACAAAGATCCCATAGTGCACTAAAGATATGGGACCAGTTTCACGATATCCTGAACTATCTGCAAACTGCAACCTTCGAGATAAGGCAGACAGCCAGCACTGCGTATTGCCCTTTTCGATAGCATAGGTTGCCCGGACAGTGACCCAATAGAAACATGCTTTTTTAAATGGGACATCTCGTTTCACGTGACAGGTTGAGACCTTTGTTTGCAGTAGTTGGTACTTGCTTCTCGCTATCTAGTTGACTACTAGAACATGGAAATGTGACGCAGAGATAATTCTTATGTGACATCACGGGCGCCACCTTTGGGTGCAGCAGAGTCTAGACAGAAAACGGTCCTAGTCCCCGTGCCTTGGGCAGTGGCCTCTTTAGCACTAGTGACCCTGCACCCCCTCTTCTCTCCAACTTACCCCATTCACTACCATTCACCCCCTGGGAGCACAAGTCTGAACAATGAATAGCCCACACCCCACAGCACCGGGGACAAAGGATCATCTCCCCTTTCCTGCCTAGCCTCTGCTCCATTGTCTTAAAAAGCAACCAGTTGGTGATTAACGGACTGGGAAAACAGCCAGGCTTTCGCTACGCTTTTTGGGTCTAAAGATGGTGGCCGCTGTGACATCAATGCCAGCTATGTATTCTTTAAATCTGAATTCAGTGGTTAAAGTCGGGGACGTCTTGGGGGCAGGGGGGGGGGGGGGGGGGGCAAGGAATTTGAGACTCCCCATGTTAGAATGTAAGGGCAGTATGAATCCAAAGCAACCATTTTTATTTTTCTTGTCAGTGGCGCGTCGGAATATTTGTTCTCTATCGTTCCCAAAATTTCAGCAGGAATCAGTTCCACGTTTTTTTTAAAACCACAGACAGCGAAAAATAAGGAGTCAGCAGCCCCACATAAAGGTGGAAGAGAGAGGGAAACCGATGCCCTCATGCCACGCGTCAATCCAGAGCTGGCTGCTCAGCTCCAAGGCTACACAACGCTGGCAGAGCGTGTGATTTGTTTCAGGCCTTTGACATAAACATCAGCAAACAAGGACCTTTAAAAATGATTTCTCTCCTCTGCACAAGATGACGCGTAAAACCGGCCGCCAGCCGCATTCGCTCCCTCTCTCCCTCATTACATTCCCTCAGATGCGAGTATACCCACCCTGCGGGTCTCGATGTCGAGGTCTACGTTGTTCCGGGTGCGCGAGGCCTCGTCGCCCCACACGGGCATGCACAGGTACAGTCTCCGGGGCGAGGACCCATTGTCTGCGGCGTCTCGGATCACGTGCAGGGCGGGCGTGGCCGCGGCCCGCTCGTAGAGCTCGCACACCCGCCGGGGCCTCGAGTCGGCCGTGAACAGGCACCTGGCATGCTCGTAGCGCGTCCGGTAGTGCTCTTTCACCTGGCTGAACTTGGTCAGGTCCCCCACGGCTGGAACGAGCAGAGAGAGACAAGGTCATATATAACCAGCCGCCGCATTGCATGTACTGTCAAAACATAGGAGTAATGCAATAGAACAACTCTGGCAGGTGAGGTAGGTATGTTCTACAGCGAGAGCTGTTAGTTCCTCAACTCCCGAAATCGTTGCGAAGGTCGGCGTAGAGCTCCGCAAAATGTCCGCAACAAAGAAGAAAGGCAAGCGCGAAGAGCTGTCTGCGCCGAACAGAGCGTCTATGGATACGTCTAACTAAACAGCTTACTAGCTCGCGTGTTTGTGTACGTGCGTGCGTGAGTGCTTCGGAGGCGGCGCTCACGCACGCACGGAGCTCACGGTGTGGCGCATGAAGCAGCAAGGGGTTCCCCGCTGTGGCGAAGCTAGATCCTCTCCACACGCGCTGCGGGCGCAAAACAACGGACGCCATCTCGGAAGCATTAACAGCTATCGCTGTCAAAAATACAGCCTCTGTCAGTCGTAGGCGTTGTTCGCAAATATTCCAGCCTTCCCCTTTCAACAGAGCAAGGAACACCAACGCGTAAGGGCTTACCGATACATGAACACCGGGCAATCTGCAAATCGCACCAACTGCAAAAAGTTTGCCGACCGATATTCCGCGCCAAAAACACAGCCTGTTACACATTTCTTCACTGGCCATTCTCGCAAACCTGGGATAGACGATGCGATGTCAGCACGAAATATCAAATGAGGAAAAGCTCGATTTGTACCGTAAGGTCTTTTGCCACAGCGCAATTTCGGATAAGATCATGCGATGGATGGCTGGTTGACATCTTGTATTTGGTAATACTTAACTAGATCACTGCCCGATAAATGGAAAGATGCAACCTGCAATTATTTTTCTCCGGAAAAAATATTTCGAACTACGAAAACTTCTTGATCACGGCCATTATATATGTTCTCTCTGCTTACATGCACTTCAGTTGTCGCTAATTTAGGCCGCGAATAATTGAAAATAGATTATGACGAGATGCCTAAAAATTTATGCTGCAGATCTATGATTGCTCTAGAGTGCGCCCAATTATTTTTGACGATTTCAAAATTATATTTTTTTAAAAACTTGCCGCACGGAAAGTTTTTTTTTTTGGTAAACTGGGGGTCTTTTTTTTTCTGGAAGAAATAAGCTATAACGCGAACGTTTACGCTGCATTGTACATAAGCTTATCTAATATAAAATTTACCGACATATACGAATGAGGAAATGTTCTCTCGCATACTGCTAAGAGATAATTAGCGGGATAACCTAAATCATATAAAACCGAGGCTTCCGTTACCATACCACACATGCCGACAATCACATTTATAACGCTGAAAACGCAGGACAACGCACATTCGTGGACAAGCTAGAAGGTTTTAACACCTTGTATGAATAATGCAAAGCTCCCTACATTCCAAACTAGAATACGCCTATATGGGAGTAAAAAGGGAGTAATCTGTACTCTAGCGCCTTCTTTAAAGGGAGTGCTCCCCTTTTTACTCCTTTATAGCTTACTCCCCTTTTTACTCCTTTATAGCTCACTCCCCTTTTTACTCCTTTATAGCTTACTCCCCTTTTTACTCCTTTATAGCTTACTCCCCTTTTTACTCCTTTATAGCTTACTCCCCTTTTTACTCCTCTATAACTTACTCCCCTTTTTACTCCTTTATAGCTTACTCCCCTTTTTACTCCTTTATAGCTTACTCCCCTTTTTACTCCTTTACAGACTACACGTAGTGTGATGCTCGAGGCGACAGGCCCCTTACGCCAGATTTCTGACCATGTATTGCGCTCGCGGCCGCTCCTACCGCTAGCATACAACTGAAGCGCCGTGCTGTGCCTATAAGACAACAATAATGCAACGATCAACGTGTTCTTAAAGCTTACTGATGCTCGATTGATCAGAACACCTGGACAGTTAATAACATATTGTATCGCCTTGCAAAATGTTTGTTCTGTACTTGCTGGATTTCAAGTAAAAATATTTCCTTATCAATGGATAAATCAATGCATTTTACATCGTTTAGTAGATAAGCTTACATAAAACACTGGTAAACTAACTACAGTTTACAGATTATTTCTATACTCTGTGATGGACTTCTGATGTTAAGAAAAACCTTCCTGCGCGGAAATTTCGCAGAATTGTAGACAAAATAGTAAAGCTTTCAAGACTGACAACAATAACTGGGGGCATGCTATACTATAGGTATAAACGTCCTCTGAAACTTTTCAGGTGTGTCCTTGCAAGATATTTTAAGTTATTAATAACTAAAGATGGAAAAGCATCAACAAGCGCAAAAATAACACCTTTAGAAGTGTTGTATCTAACTATAAGGCATGTTTTAGTGCTTATAAATATTCATATGGCGCACAATATATAGGCAGAATATAGAAAATACAAAAAAAAATGAATCATCATCCAAATTTCTCGTGCTGTGCTTTCTTGAAGTTTGTGCAATAATATTTTCGTATATGTGGAAGATACGTGGGTGACTTGCGTAGTGTTAAACGTTTGCGGCTAGTTATATTTTTAGATAGAAACCTCCGAAGTCACCAAAGAAACTTTCCCTGGGCCAAGTTGCTGGTATTCAAGAGAAAAGAATGAAGTTTAGAAATAGCCGAAAATAACTTTGAGCACTCCACAGCAGTCATAGACTTGCTGTATAAATTTTCAGACATCTTCTCTTATTATATCTCCAGTTATTCACAACCAAATTAGTTTGGTTTTACGGGGTTTAACGTCCCAAAGCGTCTCGTGCTATGAGGGAGGCCGCAATGAAGGGCCGCGGATAATTTCAACCACAGGGTTCTTTTAACGTGCACTGACATCGCACAGTACACGGACCTCTAGAATTTCACCTCCAGCGAAATGCGACCGCGGCGCGCGCGAGTGGATCGAACCCGCGTCTTTCGGGTGAGTATAGCCGAGTGCCATAACCACTGAGCCACCGCGGCTCACAACAAAATTGGGCGAAAACAGCAGTGTACGCAGAACACGAAAATCCACATATTCGTCATAATTTTTTTGTGCTTTGAAATAGTTTTACGGAAAAAATAATATCTGCTCTTTTGTTCCTACACACTGGGCAATGACATAAAAATATTAGGTAAACCCAAGATGTCGACCAGCAATCCATTGAACGATCCTATTCGAAATCGGCCCACACACACACACAAAAAAAAAAAAGCGACGTAAACGAAATGCAGATTGGCAGCGTTCCCAGTCAATCAAAAACTGGTTTTCTGGTGGTTAAAAGACGATTTCGCCAACAGTAACACACTTTACCTGGCTTAAAGGCGACGGGCCCTCAAAGGAAATGGACGGCACATAAATGGTATTTCGTTCTTCTATAGGGGTAGTAATTGCTTTTAACGTCTGTTTGGAGAACTAACTGTCAAAGTTCGAAGTGCCGACCGAGCCATTCGGTTCTGATTTGCCCAGTTTTAGGCTTTCACACGATTGCTCACGTCACAGCTTACTTCCAAAACAAATGGAAAAGCGAAACTTTACTGTCAATGCGCCCCGACACGTCTGCCTCGTGTTCTCAAAGACGGCCCGTGGCAAGTGCATTTCGTGTCACGTTTTCTTTTATTTTGGGGCCTCTGTTTTAATCTCTCTTCGCCCCGAAAGCTGCGCTTGAAAAAAAAAAAAATCTGCAAGAGAAAAAGCTTCCGTTGTTTGCACTCCGCAAGAGCGGCACACTTGACCCAGCTAATAAAGGTCGCGTCGATCACAGAGACGACCCGAAGTAGCGAGGGAGCTATAAAAAGACGAAAAGCAAAACAAAAACAAGAACGAAAGGGAGAAACTAGAGAGAGAGAGAGAGAGAGAGAGACGATTAACAAGGAGTCGAGGACAGACCAGGAAAGGAAACCGCCCTCGCTGGTCGCGCGAATGCGTCGACTGTCTTCGGGGAAAGCAATAAAAAAAGCGAAGTTCGTCTGGAACCGCGCGGCACGAAACGCAACGCAACCGCTTGTCAGCGAGTAAGACAGGAGCGCAGCAACGACCCACAGAGAAAAGGGGACGGGGAGAAACAAAAATATAGACAAATAAGAATGCAGACATGTGCGTCCCATTCATCTCTCTTTCCTCTTCCGACCCCGTCGACGACGCAAGCACATTTCAAAAGCAGAGTCTAGCTAATGAGCGCGAAGCTGTCGGTAAACTCCACACACGAGCGCCCGCGCGCGGCGCTGTATCACTTTCGTCGACGTCGCGCTCACGTCGGAACAAAATGCGAATCCCTCCGTCAAGTTTCCAATTACCGCCGCTGTTTTGCTTCTTTTTTTTTCCTCGGCCCAGTCTTAAAATGGGTGATTAACATCGGCACACGCCGTCGACGCAGCGTCAGCACCGTGCAAGTGTGAGTCGTCGATGCAAGCATGGCCCTTATGACCTTGACCCAAACGGACGCTTCGGAAAACGATCGCAGCTCGAAGCGTGTTTGAGCGCGTCTGTTTCTTGCAGCCGTGGCAGAGCTTTGCGTCTGAGATCTGCTGGGCCACGCTTCTCCGAATGTTTTAAGCGTTGACGCTTAACAGCGCAGTCGGACCCAGCGCTGTCGCGACCACGGCGAGCCGTTGGCCGTTGTTTTCATGGAAACGTGTAAAAAAAAAAAAGCGAGAGCACAAATGCCATCGCCTTAACTGAGCACATAGAGAGGGAAAGACACACCCAGCCCTACCGAACTGTGTGTTCCGCAGCTCCAAAAGCCGCTGCGACCAGGAAGGGAAAAAATGACGATGAAATACTGCGAGTTTAACTGCACATGCTTGCATCCAGACCATTTTTAACCAAATGTTATCGCTAGATAACACGCGTTCAGTCCGAAAAACGATCAAACGTGTTCTAGACAAGCGTTTCGCTCCCTGTACGAAATGGCGTGAGGGAAAGCGTCGACAACGCGTCAATGTTTTAAGACGGGCATACCCGAACTTCCCACTACACGTGACCAACGCTCAAAAGACTTACACATATAGCTGTATACTCCATCGGCGGGCAGGGGAATCTGAACGACTTCACAACATCACACACTCACAAACACACTCGTACACAAACTCGCAACGCATCACACACACACGGAGCACCTTATTCCAACGCAGCGATGTCGCGATCACAAGGCCAGCAACGAAACTCGCGCAGAGAACGAGCGGCGCGCGATGACGAGACCACGACACGCCGGTCAGCCCACGCCGGCGTCTGCTCCACTAAAAGCCCACGGGAAACTGCGGGCACGGCGGACCCAAAGCGCGTCGCCGGCCCCCCCACTCCCGTTTCCAATAACAACGCGGCCGCCGAGAGGCCATAGCAGTGAGGAGAGAGAACAGAAGCCCACAAACGACAAAGCACACGAGCCCACGGTGGCCAGCACGAATGCCGGCAGTGAAGCAGCAGCAGCAGAAGTAGTGTGGCTAGAATAGCAGATGCGCGTCGGTACGTGGGACGACGGGCCCCACAAAGACGACGGGGCAGAGAGGGAGAAAGAGAGAGAGAGAGGGGGTGGACAGGTGGAGCGAGGGGGGAGCTCAAACATCGATATATCGACGCTTGCAGAAGACCCGCCGCCGCATACACCGGACGGCCGGTGGTGGTGGGGGGCACAGCGCACCAGATGTGCACTATACGCTGCGCCCATAGCTAGAACAGTGCAGCGTTGGAGAAGCTGCGAATGCTCCAAGTTGCACGCAATGTAACCACACGCTGTGATGACATCACTTCGTACCTGAACTTACCAACTCCCATAGTTTCTCTCTTGTAACATTTCCCTCATGGCGCGGTTTAAGTATCCACCCAGAGTGAGGCACTTATCGCGCCTATCCCTATTTCCGAACGTCCTCTCTCTCTCATCCTTCTCACTGACTGGCAGGCGCCCAGGCTTCTGCGATCATGCATTGCACGGAAGCAGTCAGTTAACCAGGAGACGTATTCAGAAACGATTATTTTCCGTATTGATTCTCGTCTCCTTCTACCATCAGTAGCTGCTCTTTGTGACGTCACGACTGACAACTAAACAAGCAGTGAGAGCCGCCAACTTCGGTATGAAAGGCAGGGCAGAGCAACACCGATGAAGCGGAAGAACGGACAGCGAAAAGAATCGTTCTCTATACATACGAGCAGCTCGGCGGATTCGGCCCCCGGAAAGCGGAAGCCAGCTACAGCAACGCTGCACCGATTTACTGAGTGTGGGTGCCACGCCTGAGCGTAGGCGTGCGCGCTAGGGGTTCGCGCACGGGGCCCGCTAAAGTGATTTCGAGCAGGCCATGCAAGTAGCCCGCAAGGGGAGGGGGGAGAGTGGTAGGCTGGCGCTCGGCGGACGACGACCGGATCATCTGCCCCGCGGGGCTGTTTGCAGTCAATCTGCGGCTCGTTTCCGCGGACTATGCACTCGGGTCACTGTGCCCTGGCCTTTCATCTCCTCTATGCATTTAGAGGTTCCTTCCATGCAGTGTATAGCCCCGGGGAGTTATTGCCCTTCGGTGAAAAAGCTTCCTCGGTCAGATAAGAAGTAATTTCAACATCTTTTTTTTTCTTTCTTTTTCTTTCGCCATCCGCTGTCGGCCAAATGAAACAGTTAATGTGTGGTAGTCTGTAGACGTGGGGTCTGTTTCTTTTATAGTCCGATGGTATCTGAATTACACCTCAACCTGGAAGTCGCCCGGACGAAATGGGCTCCAAATGGTAAACTGCCGTTGTCCCATTTTGTAGTGAAGGGCTCCGGGTTAGTTTCGGTTACCTGGGGATTCTTTACAACCAGTAGCATTGCATAGCACAGAGGAGCTCTGCGACGTCAGGGACCCCGGGTGGTGGAAATTAACATGGTGTCCCCTTTTATGCACGACGAACAATAAATACATCTTCCGTACGGTGGAGGATTGCAATGGCCTTGTTAAAGCTCTCGGGCGCCCTACTATGTTTTTTTTTTTTTTTCTGTGCGCGCCCTTTAGCGTCAACACCTAGTCTCTGATTACGCACACGTGTGAGGGTCGGCACTCGATTGGATACGAAACCTTTCGTCGACCGCAAGAGACCAGATTTTGTCAGCTCTTCGCTTCAAGTCAAGTTTCTCGCTGATAAACACGAAGAAAGCGGAAGGACTCGACAGAGGTCAGCGTCGGTGAGGGCGTTTATCACCCACCTGTAACGGAAGAAGCGTTTCCAGATATGGTTCGTCTCGTCAAGGGCACACGAACGGTCCGACGCGACATTTGTTAAAGGCGCATATCTCAACGGCTGCTCATAAAATGCGGGAGGTGGCAGAAAAAAATAATAATAATAGAAAGACAAATTCCTTTCACAACCAGGTCAACCACTTGAGAACTGGGCTTTTGCTTTACAGAGTGTAAATGTATATATATGCTTCATTTCATCTTCATCTCCTCTCGTCATTCAGCTCGGTGATCGTGAATCGATAAACTCGAAATGATGATGATGAAAACTTTATTTGAACAAGGGAGTTTTGGACACGTCGTTCCTTGGGCCCCGCACGGTCCCACTGCACTCAAACGTTCACGTTCCGAAGGCTCATGACTCTGGCAGCCCGGCCGGTGGCGATGGCTTGCTTGGCCGGGTCCTCGGAGCGCAGTAGGGTCTCCCAAGCCTCCCAAGTGGTAAGGTGCTCCAGGCCCCGCGGGGGAGGATCCGCCGGGCAGAGGAAAAGGATATGGTCTAGAGTGGCTTTGGGGTGGTACCCCGCTAAGTACGCTGGAGTAGTTGGCCGGGTTCCTTTGCTGACAACAACCTCTCTGTTACTTTTATGAACAAATGCTGATCTCTTTCGGCACGCTCGTTAAGGTGACAATTTGCAGCTTCGGAACTTATCGCAAAATTGATAAGTTTAAAACGGTGCGGAAAGCAAGTGGTAGTCCCATCAAAAACAAAAAAAAGAAACTATCAATCCTATATTTACTTTCATGAGACCCATATGCAGGCGTACAGGATCATGTATACCATATGCATGTGTCCTGTACATATGTAGTTTTTTTTTCAATGGGGAAGGAGCTTGCTTCGACTGACGTAAGCTTTTCCGCAGTGTCTCGCTACTTGTCATGCACCCAGCTGATCGTGAACTAAAACAAAAAGAGCACAACTGCACGAAATAAAAGAAAGGAAACGAACAAAGGATTACACCGCAAAGGCGAAGCTCGTATACTTGTAGATGTAAAATAATGTCTTCACTTGGCAGTGGCCTGACAATCATCACATTTCAAAAGAAAAATCTGCGGCAAGCAAAGATACGCTCGAACATCTAGTTTGAGAGTTGGACTTTAGCACAGCTTAAAAAAAAAAAAAAGAAAGTTGACGGAGGCAAGTTTGCGCTCAGGCATACATAAACGCTCGAGGGCCGGCTGGAGAACTGGAAAAGGTGAAGCACCCAATACCTACAGAGCAACTCAGAATTTATACAGAGCAAGCAGACCATAACACCCCCATCCACATCAGGCAAAACGGGGTGGTGTACAAAATACCCCTCACATGTGGTAATTGCTACATAGGGCAAACTGGACGATGCATGAATGTCAGACTTCAGGAGCATCGCGCCGCTGTTGAATCATTGGCGGGGGGCGGGGAATTGGCAAAACATTGTCGCCATTGTAGTAACTGCACACCCAGGTTCCGCGACACAATTGTCTTAAAAAATTGACGACCCATATTAGCAGGGAAATCTTCGAAGCCTACTGCCTAAAAAAAGAACATGACCGTTGCATCAGCTCCACTTCGGTATCTTTACCTAAGAAAGAGTTAAACTATCTAGATGCTAACTTGTGCCACGCGCGCCCACGTGCCTGTGTTATTCGATGGTTTAGGCTGTTTATCAGGTGTGATTACGGTTCCTGTAAAAGTGTGGTTTTCTTGTAGTAAACTTTAGTTGAAGTTCCGCGTTTTGTCCTGTGCTTTCCTCTCTTCGTCCTGCGTCGTTTTGCGCGGTTGCAATATGCACTCCATTGTCAGACACGTCACCGGACGCAAGGGGTTACCCGCAGGCAAATCCAAACACATACCCATACCTCACGCGATAGATTATAATCAACCCCACCATCTTCCCATTGTGCAATCTGTGTGGAGAACTAGGCGATTCGTACCACATTATCTAAGAATGCTTCCACCTGTCAAGCACACACCAAAACACAGCACCTAACTGAGACGGTTGGGAGACGTACTGCTCTGTTCAGCTGGAGCCTGAAGGAGCAAACAACAGTTGACCGCCATAGCCCGTCGCGTAACGCACTCTGAGGTCCCATATAGGCCCCTCCCAACCTCGCAACTCGCCAGTTGACAATCGTCAGCGTGTAAGCCCAAAAATTCAGCGACATTCGTCGAATACTTACATAACTTACAGACTTTGCTGCTGTTTTCCCCATATTCGCCACCTAATTTGTTTGCTCCACCCCCTCCCCCCCCCTTCATCGGTGGGAAGGCGGACAACAAGAGAGCAGACCACTGCGTCATCTTTGATAAGAAGCAGTAATGGTTACCTCTTTCTCTGCAATAAAACATGTACAAATCATGCGGGCTTTGCGCAGTTTGCAGCGTTGTCTTTGTGCCAGCAGTATATAACAGTATGCACAAACCGCAGGATCACGTGATCAGCTTCTATCCCAATGCGTCTGCGGTCACGTGACCTGTCGGCGTGGAACTGGACCGTCTAGAATGGGGTGAGAGGGTTCATTTTGGTTCGATTAATTGGGGCGGTACGCAGTCGGTAAAAAAAATGAAAACCCTTCCGTACCTAATTAGTATCACCAGAATAAAGAACTGAGCCAACCATGAGCGTGCTCAGAGAGAGAGATAAAGCTAACAGAAGTGAGGGAGCTGCTTTCAGACCGGCGCACCACCACCAGCTGTGGGAGTGTCAGGGCGAACGACCCCGTTCGTCAAACCACCAGGAAACCGAAGTGCTTGCGTAAGCTGCCCTGCATAGCTCGCACTGCCTCAGATCGATACGTTTTTTTCCTGCCGCTGGCCTTCATTCTGAGCGGCATTCTCATCAGCTCACTCGAAACATGATTACGCCTACATGGGAGTAAAAAAGGGAGTAAGCCTCTAGCGAACACCCTTTTATGAAAGGGAGTGAGCTGAGTACAGCTTACTTCCTTTTTACTCCTTCCTGTTAAGAGAGTACGGTGGCGTTTACCGCGCCCACGCTACTAACAACTGTTTATTTTTGACACTGAACAGGGACTTAATACTCACAAGCTCGACTTCGCATATATACCATCAAGAACAGATTGATATTAGGGAAGAAAATTGAGTTTTCGAAGGATTATCGGCAAGCGTAATGATCGTTTTTTTTCCGCACCTTTCCACGTGTTCAGTCACGGGTTATCTCTTTAGCCGCTGCTTGCGTTTGATTAGCCTCTTCTCTTCATGATACGAAGTCGAGTTTGTGCATATGAGTTCTCTCTTGATGTCAGAAACAAACGGCTCTTGTAGAGCTGCGTCAAGTAGCCGTACTGCTTCTTTCCTCTTCCTTGACCCGTTGTGCAATTTAGCAATAGTATTTCGGTTCTAAGACGAAATACGAACAGGCCCAAGTCTTTGCTCTTTTCACTTCACCTCCAGCATGCAAACGAGCTACTTTTACCAGCGCCTAACCATTACTTTCAAAGCAAGTGGCACGGTCGACTACTACCGGGAGACATTTCAAAAACGCAAGCGCGTTTAGAGACGTTTTCCGCGGGAAGAGTCCCAGATGGTAGAAACTTGCCAGTAGCCCCTCCATACCACGTTACTTTTAGCCTCCAAAGTTTGCCTTTGAGGCATAGAAGAATACGTATAGTAATTTTACGCCAAAGACAGATGTGGCAGTGCAACCTGCCAATCAAACGCCTACATATCAACAAGTGCCCATCTAAATGCTTATCCCGGGTTACAAATATACAACGAGGACCAAAGGGCAAGTGATATAAAGCAGCTGCTATATAAAGATGCGTGTGTTATGTAAGTGTGTTGTACTACATCATACAGAGCGTTGTAACGTTAGAGACATGCCTGATACACGCAGAAACCATGCCACGCGGTCACGCCGAAACGCACCATGAATCACGGACAACAAGCGCCGCTGATCGCCGCGATAACAGGGGCCTCTGGACGCGGTAAATAGTGCAGCAAGCATATAGCACACATAGATGGCAGGCGCGGTGACAGCTAGGCCACGTCAACGCAACCCGAGACGAGGGAGACGGGAAATATGTCACACGCCGAGAACAATGATCAGGCCGACGAGACGCACGGGCAAAGGCGACAGTTTATTGTTTTTACCTTTTTTTTTTTTTTTACAGGCAAGAAAAGTCGAAACGCGACACCCTGACACCGTTCACAGGAAATGATGTAAAAAATAGCGCACAGGGAACACACGGGACGGAAAGTAAACGACGCAGACAAGCGCTTGTCTGCGTCGTTTACTTTCCGTCCCGTGTGTTCCCTGTGCGCTATTTTTTACATCATGAACGTTATCCAACTTGCCCAACTTTCCGCTTTGCTGAATGTTCACAGGAAATCGCGTTTTGGATAACTTCGATCTAAACTAAAAGCTCGAACCAATAGGCAAGAGTGTCCAGCAGTCAAGGAATGAATAAGGTGGCATTAAGAGAACAGGCGCTTTTTCAGCTTCTTCGTGTTCCGTTATCCGGGAAGACATGAACGAGATAATCACGCGTGCAAGTGATTCTAGACCTCCTGCACGATTGAAAGTAAGACCACACTGGCTGAGGACGTTCACTGCGAGCGCAACAGTTAAAAAAAAAAATTAAAACGTTAGAGGGACTTCCCTTCAAACTAATAGGCTTCACTTGCGAAGCCAGTTAATTCGGAAACATTAGGAACACAACACCTGCCGCGGTGGCTCAGTAGTTAAGGCGGTCGTATACCGAGCCGGAGTACCCGGGTTCGAACCCGACCGCTGCGGCCGCGTTTCGATGGAGGCGAAGCGCAAAAGGCCCCCGCGTGCTGTGCGATGTCAGTGCACGTTAAAGAACCCCAGGTGGTCGAAACTATTCGGAGACCTCCACTACGGCACCTCTTTCTTTTTTCGCTTCCACCTTCCTCCCTTACCTTACGGCCCGGTTCAGGTGTCCGCCGAGATATGTGAGACAGATACTGCGACATTTCCTTTCCTCAAAAACCAATTTACCAATTTAAGAAAGCAACACTCAATTACGACACCTGCGAAGCACTAACGCTCGCTTAAAGAAACGCATTGGCTTTCCTCAACACATATGAGCGACCAGAACAAGAGATATGCTAAACTTCCAGCTTTTGTACACAACAGGGTGATAGTAACCGTACCCACCTCACAATAAAGTTTCGATGAGAAGCTTCAACTATCCAAGCGCAAAACGACGAAAATCCCAACGGTCAACGAAACCGGCCACCCGTCCAGCGCTGGCTTCTGCGATGCAAAACCACACAGGTGCACGTCTCCGCGGTCGAAGTCCTCGCGAGCCACGGTCCGATCAGACGCGACGTCGTCGCCGAAACGGAAGAAGCCCCGCCGCAGCAGGCACACACGCGCTCGCGCCACGCACACAACACGCGAACGCGCGACAGAAGAACCCACTTGGCACCGCTACAACGACGAAGCCACTCGGCTGATTCTTTCTCGTCGTCGGCGATGGCAGCACCAGCGGCGGCAGCGAAGAAAAAAGCACCGCCGTTAAAAAGCAGATCGAGCAACAGGAGATGAGGGAAGAACGAAAAAAAGAAGAAAAAACAAGCACAAGCAGCACTCACGCAGTTGGAGAGGCGACGGCGGCGAACGACCGACCGACCGACCGACCGACCGCCAGCCCTCCCCAAGAGGCGTCGAGCGAACAACGGGCGACAAGACAGGGGGCAGGAAAATTAAAAACAAACAAAAAAAAAGTATTACGAAAGTTCGCGGCAGCTGTGAGATTCCCGGGGACAACAATTGTATGCTCTTCAGGGACGGCAGAGGGAGAGAAGGGTCGGCAGGGAAAGGCATACAGTGAAGAAAGAAATCACACAAGAAAAGACAGACGATTGTTCGCAGCCGACCGACAAAACACCACACCGGCGACGTCCGCGCAGCGCTAGCAGCAGCAGAAGCAGACGAACGAACGCCGAGCAGACGACGGTGTCGCCTTCGTCTGCTTGATAGCGACTGCCGTCGGCTGCTGCTGAGCGCGCGCTGGTCGCCGCGCAAAGCGCCTATGCTTGTAGCGTCGTCATCAAGAGGCGCAGCGCAAAACGTTGCTGCACTGCGCAAGCAGCGCCTACACACACGCAGCGGTCTGAAAAAAAGAAAAAAAACGAAGGCGAAGACCGCACCTGCCGTCGGAGCAGGGCGCGGCCGCGCCCATGGCTGCTGCAGCTGGCTCGCGCGCTGGGGAGAGGACCGCTGCGTAGTGTGTACACTGCTGTGCGCTCGTGCCACTTCCGAAGGAGAGGGGGATCCGCGACCAACGCGGTTCCGTTGCATGACCGAGTAGGGCCGCAGTGCGAGACGCTTTTCGCGGCAATAACAAAAAAAAAAAAACGAACAACAAGGAGGAGAGACCCCTGGAGCGTGGTGTGGGTGACCGCCTTCTTGGGAGAGTTGTTGCACCGAGGAAGAGCCAAGGGGGCGTAGCGGATTACGTGCGCGACGCGTTGAAGCGAGGCCGGCAACGGAGCTCTGCCCGGACGAACAATGAACGAGGAGGAGCGGGAAGGGCGACTACGCGGAGGCCCCGAAAAAAGGGAACGTTTCCTTTTTTTTTTTTTTTCCAGGTCTCACAGCCGCTCCTCCCTGGAGGCGAGGTCAGGGGTGGTCGCGGCGGTCTCGCGCCTTTGATGAGGGGCGACAAAACAGAATTCAGGAATGAAAACAAAGATGAAGGATGCGAAGATGGGCGCGCGAGAACAGAGGCGCATGCGGGAAGCGCGGAAGCGGCAAGAAAAATGGAGCCGTCCGCTTGTTTTAGCAGTCACGAAGTATCGACGTAAGCGAACTGGGAGTAAACAAACTTCGCGGAGAAGAGAGAGAGAAGGTGCTCTAACCTAACAACGCAGGCGAAGAGGTGCCAGAAGGGGCTCATTAGATTTCAATTACGGACAAAGGAAATTCCAGTAGGCTCTGTCCCCCTGACGGGTAAACGAATGGAAACATCGTTCCTTACACAACAGTGCAAGGCCGGGTCGGTTTACCGTCGATATCCTTAGCGCGAACTGGAAAACGAGTTTGCATACCACGGGAGACACGGACGAAAAAAAAACTACCAAAGAGAACTGAATTTCCCTAAGATCGGCCTGCAATGTGGAATTCAGGAAGTCAGGTCGGAATTTTTGCGGAATGTGACCTGTATTCTTGTTTACTGTTTCAGGCTTTTCCGCTGCACAATCAAAGCGACTGAGCGGAGGACACTTTCAGACGATAGCAGGAGGTAGAAAACGACCCGAGGACGTTGAACGGGCGCTGGGCAGGACCTACCCGCTCCATGGACGAGGCGACGCGTCGCCACCACGGAATCTGCGAGAAGGTTGCTAGCGACGCCCGAGATCGCGGCGATCGAACGGGAGACACGAAACGCGATTGCGAAGCATGATTGAACGGCCGTGGCGTCGGCTATATGCAGCGCGCCTGGAATTTGCGACGGCCCCACGAGCAACGCGCTCTCGGGCAATTAGCGACCGGTTTGCGACCTTCCTGCTTCTTGTGTTGCTCGTTAAAGCTAAACGTGGATCGCCTCCGTCAGTTGCCAATATGCGGGTCATAAAACATTCAGAGTTCCAGACCGTCGCGAGCCGCACCTTTTTCTCAATCGGCAAAGTTCGTAATGCACTCATCGCTGGACTTATAGATCGCATTGCTACACCTTCGGGGATTTCATGGGCAAAATAATACGCAAAAACGCACGATAAAAAAAAACTATCAAGAACAGCCAGCGAAAAGATGGGAGACAGATGACAAAAGTATGAGCTCGTATAAATGCAATATGTAACACTCGAGGAATTTAGAGTCAGGTAATTTTAGAATGAAAAGAAAAGGAAGAGAGGGGGGGGGGGGGGCATAGATATGCGTCTTCAAACTACATAAAATGCCTCAAGGAACAGCGACTTCAAAATACCAAGGTTTTGCACGAAAAGGCGCCAAAAAAGGGAACTAAGGCAGCAGAGAAATACGCGAGACACACATCCGGACACAAGCATATTGCAGGGACAGTGAAGTTCACCTTCTTCGCAAATCTGTTGATGTTACCCTATTAGCGCGCTTGAGTCTTGCATACACACATTAAAAGCGTGTACGGCTGTAAATGGCAAAAGTCGCCGCTATTTCTACCTAGACTATTTCTCCTTTACTGTCTTTTTACCCTCCCATCAGCGCTGGAAGCGTCCAAACAAACCGCGCTTTTCATCCGAACAAAGCCAGCTTGTAAAACGGAAGGCGCGGAGCGCCCTTTTGCGAATCTAAACAGAAGCCAATCATCCGCCGTCCCTCGCCACACCGCAGTGTCGTTTCGTGCCGGAAGCACGGAGCTCAGTCGCCCACGGGTGCTTTCACCCGTCACGCGCGCCTCGCCCGCAGGTGTCAGGGGTCTGCAGCGCACACGCACTCACGGCGGAACTGCAGCTTTCGCTCCCCTCCTGCTGTGACGCGGAGAAGCATGCACGAAAATTCGTGCTCACTTCGTGCACAATGCGCGCGGCTCCCGAGGACGCCGGGTCGGCCCGTTATAACATGTTGCGCCGAAAAAGAAAGAAAGAAAGAAAGAAAGAAAGAAAGAAAGAAAGAAAGAAAGAAAGAAAGAAAGAAAGAAAGAAAGAAAGAAAGAAAGAAAGAAAGAAAGAAAGAAAGAAAGAAAGAAAGAAAGAAAGGTTTATTTGGTTTATTGGGGTTTAACGTCCCAAAGCAACTCAGGCTATGAAGGACACCGTAGTGAAGGGCTCCGGAAATTTCGACCACCTGGGGTTCTTAACGTGCACTGACATCGCACAGTACACGGGCCTCTGGAATTTCTCCTCCAAAGAAATTCAGCCGCCGCGGCCGGGATCGAACCCGCGTCTTTCGGGTCAGAAAGAAAGAAAGAAAGAAAGAAAGAAAGAAAGAAAGAAAGAAAGAAAGAAAGAAAGAAAGAAAGAAAGAGCGAGCGGTTTCGTTTCCTTCGTCCTCGTGTGTGAAAGACGTGTGCGCAAACCATCATTTGTCAGACATGGGACGGGGTCCCTCCCATGCTGGGCAGGGCGCCACAGGAAATAGGTCGTGCACGACGCCGTCTCGTGCGTATAATATAACCTCGCTATAACGAAGCGGTTTATAACGAAATAATGGATATAACGAAGAAATGACGATTCCCCTTGGAAGCTCCGTCGACACTGGCTATAACGAAGTTACGCCTATAACGAACTATTCTCCGGGCTACTTAAACTTCGTTATAACGAGGTTCAACTATGCGCAGTACTATACGAACACAACGGTGAGAAAACCGGAAAGACACACACGTATAGTACACCTTGGCGCGCCGCTGCGGCGAAGTTACAAAGTTTCGATGCTCCGAGGCGAAGCGAACGAAGGAGCAAGGAAATGGTTCTTGCGAAAAACAACGGATGTGCCGGGCGCGCCTGCCTGCGGCGAAGCGCGCGCGAGAAAGGTGGCAATCAAGAGCTTTTGCACCGGCTCCCGGTATACGGTTGCCTCTCGTCGTCTTTCTCACCAACAATGAATGGGTCGCCGCGGAGATGCACTGTGCATGGAACGATTGTATTGTGCAATATGCCTTCATGCAAGCTTGCCTTTAGTACACAGGTATCAGAGCCCACGCCGCATAAATGCAATACCATGGTCTGTTTATAGCACAGGAGCACAGACCTTTGGGCTAGTTGGTTCATAGCAGACACGTACGTGTTTTTTTAGCGCTTGTACGTGTCTGTTTATAGCAGTCCGTGGAAAGGTACTAAAAAACCTGCTTAATATTTAAGCGTCTGAGTGGACGCAGACGAATTCCTCGATAAGTTGGACCTCGTTGCAACGAAGACAAATGTGCCCGGCGATTACTTCGTTACAGACGTAGCTTCGTTATAGCCCGTGTTGACGGAGTTTCCAGGAGAAATCGCCATTCCTTCGTTATATCCATCATTTAGTTATAAACCTCTTCGTTATAATGAGGTTCGACTGTACAACTACCTCAATACGCTAAGAATTCCGCGTGAAGGGTTCACTGCATCCCCACCTCCCATTCGAAAACCTCTTCCCTGGTATCAGCGTGAAGTTACAGGTCATGATAACGTTTCTTGAATCGACCTGTAACTTCACCATCCCGAAATTAAAGCTCCTCACTCCGGAAAAATTCATCTTCACTCCTTTTTTTTGTTATTCGTGTTTCAGAAACTGATCGACGGCAATTCAGATGCATTTTAAGCCCGCTTTTCCCGGACGTTGATAAAAAAAAAAAACAAAAAAAAACGAACAACCGGTAAGTCAGACCACGCGCGTTTTGAAAGCAGCTCCGTCAGGAGCAAGGATCACCGAAAAGGAAATGGAGACTTTCCCTTTCCGCCAGTTTATGCTCCGAACCAATTCAGGCGACGAGAGTTCCAATTCCACGCTCAGTTTGAAATCAAACAGCGTTCCTGCGAACCGCTCGGAACAGCCTTAAGCAGCGCAACGAGAGGTCCCTCCCCGGAACCGAGTTCGAATCGAACGAGAATACGGCTGCTACTCTGTAGTGCGCGCGGCCCAGATTAGCAAGCGGAGCCAAGAGGGCGCATTTACGGCGGAGGAAGGGGGGGGGGGGGGGGGGCGGAAGGGGGGGGGGGGAGCTGCTGCTCGAGCGCATCGCATTTTCCGGCTACCGACGCGAGGCAAAATCACAGACCAGCGGAACACACGTGGGTCCACTCTGTATACTTAAAGCGGAGCGGGCGAATGTCGTGGCGTTCTTCGAAGAGCTATTCCGTCTGCCTGCGCACCGGCAACGTTCTCACGCTAGGATGGAAGATGAAGAAGGTAGAGGAAAGAAGAAAGCGAATAGCTTCAAATGTGCGTCGAAGCTCGACCGAATGCCATGCACTGGGCGCTGCAGAGATTGCCGCGTTGCACGCCACGTTGGCGAAACGCAGGCAAGGCCACGCGGTATACTGCAGGCTAGCTTTGTTGTGGGATGGAAATAGTGATGCAAAACTATCGGAAAATTGACTATCGATAGTATCGATAGTTTTTTTGAAACTACCGACAGTGTAAAAAAACTACCGATAGTGCGACTATCGATAGTATTATCTATAGTCTACTATCGATAGTATTATCGATAGTCTACTATCGATAGTAGTACTATCGATAGTATTACTATCAATAGTGTTGCTATCGATAGTACTACTAGCGATAGTATCGCTATCGATAGCATCGCTATCGATAGCAAGACTATAGATCCCAAAGAGACTCAAGCTATGAGGGATGCCGTAGTAGAGGTCTCCGGGTAAATTTTGACCAGCTGTGGTTCTTTAACGTGCACTGAAAACAAGCAGTATTTACTTCACGTTGAGCTCCTTTCATTATATCTCGAGTCTTTTTAGTTCGGTCATTAACAAAGCGCAGAAGTTGTGTCGTGTGTGTGACAGATGTGGAGGCAGACAGGAATGCTCGTGAAAAAAAAAAAAAAAGAACAACGCGCCACCTAATTCGAAGTTATGTTTTACTGCTAAAATAATGCGTCTTCCAGTTATTCGCTCCGTGCACTATCGCCGCACAACGCACCCTTGTCTGCGCTGTGAATCATCAGGTGCACGTACGTAAAACCGCGGGCTACATATCCCCACAGGGTCACACTGCAGCCATGAATTAGGTGCACAGTAATTCGGTTAGACGTGGTGTGAACTCTTCTGGCACGTGACTTCAGGAAGTGCGTAGCCTAATAAGAGCTGGCGAGCGAAAAGCTCGATGCAAGGCTAGGCAAAAAGCGTCGTAGCTCGCGCATATATAAAGACTACGCTTCGAGTAGAGTTTCACTGTACACGAGCGCTAACAAAATACACGCACACGCACGCACGCACAAACAAACAAACTGCGGAATATAAAAGAAATGCTAACTCACACACACGTATCGACCCGCGAGCTTGATGGCGTCGCTTGCTACTGTAGTTGTTAAAACTCACCACAGCTGAGTGGAGCCGGAATTAGGCTGTGTTTAGACCATAGCCGTATCCGTCGCGAATGAAAGCGTTGGTATATATCGGACGCCAATTCGCAATTGGCTTACGACGCCCCCTCTTACGGCAGTTACGGTCTCAGAGTGAACTTAGCGTTAGTGCAAGGAACGGACACCGTGTTTACTGCTCTACAGATGCAGCCTGAGAAGCAAAGAAACCGAGCACCGTCTATTGTCGACAGCAACCTCCCGCTCATTATCATACCGAGACAGGAATAATCGCAGGGCTGCGCTGCGGAGAAAGATAAGCGCTTCTTTAGCGCTGACAGAGTGCACTGCACAGGAAGTGGAGGGTTCGCGTTTCGCGCTATCAACAGGATATGCGGCATTTGCAAACCTTGCCGCCTCCTTCCCTCCATACTTAACCGGCGCTCTGCTATGCGAGGGTAAAAAAAAAAAAAAGAGATAGGGGGGGGGGGGGGGGGGGGCGTTAAATTCTATTCAGCACCTCGAATCAACTGCCCATGGGGTAAGGAAACGTGAAAGAGCGTAAGTAGAACGTGTTGTCGGGCTAGTTGGTCCAATACTTCAGACATGGCAGTTGCGCGAAACACACACACACCTGTCTTGTGTGTGTGTGTCTTGTGTGTGTGTGTGTTTCGCGCAACTGCCATGTCTGAAGTGAAAGAGCGTGTACATGAAATCGCATGCTTCCTACCCGCCGTCGATTTTAAGACAGTTTGTTCCTTTTTTTTTTAAGCGAGGTTCGTGGTTTCGCTAGACAACTTGGTGGACTTCAGTGTCTTACTAGCGCTAGCAACGAAGCACAGAGAAAAGGCAGGATCGGGCATTGGTCACCATCGTATCACGGTATTCAGCACTGTGAAAACGTTTTACGAGTTCCAAATTCGGTTGTCTCGGAAGCGAACAGTGCAGAAAATCATTAAAAGCGATGGAAATAGGAAACAAAAAGTTTTTATTTGCACCTGGATGCGCCGAAGAAGGGCACTCATGTGTTGCAGTAAGCACAAAAATAAAGAAAAGAAAGAATGAATGATTTATATATACTGGTCGCCCGAACAAAGCTTATTCTCGTGCAAGAACAGAGACTGCGTAGGGCTCGTTTATGTGCCCCCGATGCGATCGAACGGGCTGATTTAGAAGTCGGGCTGAGAAAAAAAAAATCCTAACGCGAAACGACTGTCGATCCAACGCTCAATCAACCCGACCCGCTAACATTCACTCAGTCTGACGAGTCGGCTCTAACCGATTACGTCAATTTCACATCCATTTGATAGTTAAAGCACGAAGGGCATTTACGTCACGAAAGTCGTATACAGCAATGACAGTGGGGAGCTAAAGGCGCCGTTCCTGTATTTGAACTCCGTGGCCGTAGCTATGTGTGTTATGCTATCCCCTACCGGGACATCAGGGAGCCATATGTCCGGCCAATTGGGGAGACGAAATTGCGGGAAGGAAACAGTGCTGCCCTTTAACAGCATACTTGCACCCAGCACACTTCAGGGAAAGCGGAGTTATCAGTCCCAACAACTATGCCCCTTCATACGCCCCCTATGAACCCTCCTTCAGTGCTTTAAGGCTGTGATGAAATAAGCAAGAAAAAAGGGAGATAAGACCTCTTGGCGTTCGCGCTATCACCTTTAGTGCAGCAGCGCACACATGATTATCAACGAAGGAGGACGAACTCACCTTATTTGCCAGCAAAGATAACCACCTGCACAGCTCCCTCAAAGAACACTTGATCAACATCGGTTTATTCTGTATTTCTTTCCGAGTATGCCTTCCTAAACCTAAAAATAAGAATACGCGAACACAAAAGCTAAATCCTTCAACAATGTAATATTACCTCAACTGTATTTCCGAAGCCAATACATAAATGAAGGAACAAAAATAAAGATAAGACTCTTGAGTTTCGTACTTGTGACACATCAACGCGTTGGCGACCTTCTCCCGCGCTCCGCTATGGACTATTTCGTTGCTGCTCCTAATTACGTGTGGTGAATGATAAAGACTAGAGACACAATAGCGATGGATGTTCGCGATCGCTTATCTGCCATTTTTTATCGCCGAAGTGATTGTTGCGCCAATTAGGCTGAGCTGGCACGGAAGTCCTCACTGCATGCATTCTCTCAGCGCCAGTTTCTTGAAAGTGACGTCTGCACGGTGCTCTAACCGCCTAACGTAACTGAAAAACGGCATCGCTTTCACACAGCAGGTATACTTACCTTACGCATGAAGACTACGTAATCAGTTGGTTCTCCGAAGTACAGTGCAATAGGTCTTCTACACCTAGTCCGGATCCATTAGCGGACGATCTCGAAGTTAGCAGTTGTTTTTCTTCCGAAAACACATCCGAGACACGAACGTAAGACAGAACTTTCCGCGCACGACCGCTCCACGGCACTACCGCCCGCTGACTTCGTTCAGGGCAGCACAATAACAGTGCTCTTACAGGTCCGCGCGAAACCCACGGGCGACCAATCGACCGACACACAATGCTATCTCAAGAGAATGGGTTCCTTAAAGAAAAAACAAAACAAAACACAGACAGTCCGCGTCGATGCATGGATGCTCGTCCAGTCGCTGCACTCGTAACTCGTTAAGTGCTGCTGTATCGATGAGCGATCACGCGAAGAAGGAAACTGGCCGGCTCCGACACTCCGACAACAGCGGGACGTTAGCCGGCTCACGACCGTCCGGGACACACAGCCGCAGGCCGCACACCAGTGTCGTACAACAGCCAATCAACCAGCACAAACACTTCCTCCATTCGGACGACAAGCTGGGCGGTTCCTCAGCGCGACAAACACCGTGACGAACAGCGGAGCGGGGGACGAAAGTTTCACACTCGACAGCCCCCCGCTGTCGTCGGCGCACAATGTAATCGCCGCAAAACGGGGCAGACAAGAAGACAGATAGTGGACCGAAGGCGCCCCCGCAGCAACGCTGATGAGTGTGGGAGCGACAGCAGCAGGGCACAGGTGATTCACGCTGTAGCTATCTGGCGTTCAGCCAATCCCGAGGCGCACAGGACTTCGCAGACGACTTCGGCGGCGTTATCCTCAGCCGTCGTCTGCTTCGGTAAGACGCGCAGACGGTCACTAGCGTGCCATAAAGGTGGGGGAATCATCGAAAAACAGCTGAAGGGTCGAAAGTAATCCTCAAGTGTCCTCGAACAATGCAGCGAGTATGGCACAGATCAACTAACACAGCTAGCACCGGAGAGGAAGAAACGGCCGTCTGCGTAGGAACGGCCGGCTGCGGCGACGGCAGCAACCGACTGCCCGCCGGCCGCTCGGACGACAGGCCGCAGTCGCCTCCTCCCCCGACTTGGGAACACCGCCATCCGTCACGTCAGCCGTCCACTTGCGCCACGGCGGTGTTGTCCCACCTAGCCGCGATTCCCCTCTTTTCGCGAGCCTCTCCCTTTAGCAACACGGGCAATGCCTGCTAATAGCGCGTGCTTGTTGGCGGCCCAATGAGAAAGAAAGCGAACTTCGCAACCGGTTTTCTCCGAGCATCGGCGGCGGCAGCGGAAAGAGTGATATCGCGAACGCGTTCTCCCCTGGCTGCACGCGCGTGCCTCGCGTGCCTGTCCTGTCTGCGGCCGCACTGCTGAGCGAACGTTTCGAAGGGGAGGAGGGCGACAGTGGACGGGGAGTCCCCGTTCCTGCTCTTCGGGGTAACTTGCTTTTAAATGCGAAGCACCTGTGGACCAGCCTTAAAGCATCTCTCTGATACAGTACATTGCCATCTTGGTGGGCCTGGAATGACCGGACAAGGAATGTAAACTCTTCCGAACGAACCTAGGAAAAAGAAGAAGGCGAGGAAGATATCATCCTGGATAGAATGCATGGGTTCAGTGAGAGCTCCCGTAAAAAGATGAAGACCACAGCGAAGGCTGGGCGCGGTAATCCTTCGCCAATATTCCAAATGCAACCAATCAATCGGAATGCATTCGCGCAGCTGTTGCATTCACGTGTCCTTGTTTATCTGCACTTTTTTTTCTAGGCTCAAACCCTCAGTAAACCCTCGGCAGAAATGGGCTAGTCAGCTGCAGAGAGATCATGCAGCACTATCAGTTCAGCAGGGCAGAATACCAGCAGGCAGATAGGAAATTAAATAAGAATCGGGAAAACATCTGGAGACGATTACAAACGAGGACTTATCTGAACCAGACTTAGCCAGTGGTATCTGGGACAATTCTCAGATAGATGTCGGTTATGTGAGGGTAGGGCTCTTACACATTGTATGGACGTGTCCTAAAGCATACGACGTACACAAAAAAACTAGGACAGAGGATCTTTGGGAGACTCTAACGCACAGCTCAGACTATGAGACTCAGCTGAGAACCGTCCGGCTGGTCGAAAAGACCCTCCGGGTCCAAGGACTCCAGGCCGTCGTCTAGGCGGATGGGCTGAAGCCAATCCTGTATCTGTCGGAAAATTAAGTTCCATACTACTACTACTACTACTACTACTACTACTACTACTACTACTACCACACCACCACTCAGTGACATGTTGAGTGGGACTAAAGGGTGTGGTGTCAGCCAACGCTGGTTACGTCTTTTCATCAGTCCTCAATCCGTGTGTCGCAATTAATTTCAGGCGCCTTTAGAACAGAAACCCCTACCTCTATGCTCGAATCTAACACTTCAGCACGAAAGACGGTTTCAAAACCACCTTGCAACTTTCCTCGTGTACTCCATCCACTGCCCACTATCAGCAGCGTCTCAGGAAACGTCCCAAGCTATAAATGCCACCAATTTCCGTCTTGGAGCGACACTGGCTGCAGGCAATGATGAGGCGGTACCGTTGTATTACTCTGCTCCCTTCTTATCGCGGGACTTCCGAGAACACATAGATAACCTACGCTGTAAAGCCGACGTATCTCGCCACCCATGCGCCCAGCCAAGCCACACGCGGCAGTCACGAGATACGCGCTCTCGCACTGCCGCGCAACCTTCAACCGTCTGGGCGGCTAATCGGCTCCGGACAGTGAGAGCAGTGTCTATATAATGGCCAACCGGAGTCCCATCAATGATAAACCGACACTAACGATGATGAACCCGACCTCGCTAAAATGCCTGATAAAGGAATCACTATCCCTTCTAAACAAATCAAAGTTAACCTAAACAAAACAATGTTAGTCTGGTTTTAAATTTTTTTCCTGCACAAGTTGAACTGAGCGGTGGTATTTAACATAAAGACCATTACATATTTTTTTTATAAGTATGATATAAAATCTGTACACAACAAATAGCAGGCTTTAAAAGGGGAAAAGGAACGTCCCACACAAACGAGAAATATTCCTTTTAAAAAATACGCTGAAACCAGTCCTTTCCACGGAAAAAAGCCCGAGAAATGCAAGGTTCAAATGGGATCGGTCGTTCAACGAGCGGACTCATAGATTCGCCCCCCGGAAGATCACCCCAAATCAAAGCGTGCGTTTCGAGAACCGAGTATAGCGATATAGTCGCGAGGTATTCCACGAAGCAAGCTCCAACGTCCGCCTCATTCTTCACTGCATTGACGCAACAGCCGACTCCCTGCTTCTCCCATACTCCATTACACCCAGTATACGCCTCCAAGTTTCACGCCGACGGTAAACAAATCGCATCTCTTGTACATGCAGTACTGGCCTATCGTTCGTCCCGAGCAAACTGACCACCGCGGCAGGTGGTCGCGAGATGTTGCTCGGGAAGACCACCATGGTTGGCAAAAGCCCCAACGGCTGCAGCACCTGCCATCGCAGGGCAGTGGCGCATCGCTTGACACCTGCGCCACTGCGCCAAGAGTGGTTTGACGACTCTCAGGGATCTATGAGTATATAGTCAAGAATGACCAATTCCGCATATATATGAACACTAACGCCATCGCGTCGTACCCTTAAGGCTTAAGCTCTTAAGGCTTAAGCTCTTAAGGCTTAAAGCCGAAGCTTAAAGGTGCACTGAAGAGGAATCTGAACTCGTCTTTGTGCCGCGGGAACTCAATCTACACGTTCCGAGCTTTCTTAGAAACTTCGACTCATTGCCCTGTGTGGCCGATTTTCCTAATTAAATCGAATTAACCTCCGGCTCCCGTCTTTATTTTTTGAATTCTCCCCGTATACGGTGGGCGGAGTCGACCAACGCGTGGAGTGCCTTTCAGCCAGCTCCGTGGAGGCTTTGCTTTCGCTTTATTTTGTTTTTTAGGTTTCCGTGAATAAATAGTTTCATTCGCAGATAATATAGCCGCAAAATAAGCCCGCAGAAATAAAAATACGCGCGGTCTATTTGCTTCTACGGACTACTACGTATTACTCCGCCGATGCCAGAGCGGCAAGCCGCCACGGGACCGGGTGAAAGGCACTCCACGCGTTGGGCGACTCCGCCCACCGGACGGGGGAGAATTAAAAAAAAAAGGGCGGGAGTAACTGGATTTAATTGGGGAAATCGGCCACACAGGGCAATAAGTCGAAGTTTCTAGGAATGCTCGGAACGTGTAGATCGAGTTCCCGCGGCAAAAAGACGAGTTCAGATTCCTCTTCATTGCACATTTAAGGCTTAAAGCTTAAGCGTCACCTCCAATTTTTTACCTCTGTCGACCAATCCATCGCTCTTGCTAGTATGACGCGCAGTAGCTTATAGCGAACAAGGCGACGCCGAGGGAGGGGTTGATAGGGCCAGGTGAAAAAAGCAGTCCAGCGAGCAATATGGCGGAAATCAGGTTGGAAAGGTCTATAGTCCATCTCAAAAGTTCTCTGCAGCACTGTGGAAGCTACAGAGCTGCTTCTCGCAATTACGTAGAGGTCGCCTCCGTGCGAAAAGCTCCCATTCGCCCTCCTTTCATGCTCACCGCAGCATTCGACCACAGTCGCGAAGGGACCCAACATCGCTTTCTCTCGGGCTCCATACACACCAATTGTTCTCACAGAAGGCAAAAAAAAACAACAACAAAGAAACAGACGAATAAGACAAGCGGCGCTTTCACGAGTAGTATCGGACACACTAAGACGGAAAACACGCACAAAAAGTAGCTATACTAAAACGGTTAAACAGGCGACGCCCATACGGAGCCCATGCGAGTCCAGAACACGCCCTCGGGAGAGCACCAACACATCATATATACGGGCACCACTCCGGTGGTGCACCTATTTGCCAGTGACCCCTTTTCGGGTGGACGCCCAAGAAATCACGCGCGAGTATTATTTATAATACGGGGCCAAGCGCGCTCGATCCATCGACGTTGAACAAGGTGCACCGCGCGGACATAAACACGGTCACAAACGACCACCAAAAAAAAAAACGCACATACAAAACTCGACGAAGGAGCCGCCCGAGTCCAGCCACCGCCTCTTCAGTTGCGCCATTCTCGCGGAGTAGAAAGACAAAATTGGCCCGAGCCGCCCTCTCTCTCTCAAGTGCACCGGCACACATGTAACCTCCTCCATCTGGAAGAGCAAAACATTGCGGCCGCTCGCTTCAATCCGGAGCATGATGGAGGCGCCTTTCCAGTCGGGGTATATAACACGCATACGGTGCCTGACAGCCCTCAACAAAAATGCTTCGCTAAAGAAATACCCCTCTTTCTTTTATTCCATCTCTTTCCACTCATCTTCTTCCAGCGCTGTCAAAGAGATTGGAGTAAATATAGACCGCGCACCGAAACATACGAACAGCCCGACTAAACCTTAGAGGCGCCCGCATATGCGGCCGTGTACATGAAGGAAAGTTGCTGCCGCTGTGAGTGGATTTCTAGCGAGGCATTCGATGCAGCCGCTCCTCGAAAAGCGATGGGCGCTAGCAAGGCGCGGGAATTCGAGAGACAAAATAGAAATCTGTATTGGTCTGCCGCGCAAAAGGCACTGGGGCCGCTGTTCCAAACAAGGCTTTGCGCTTATAGCGTTGCCGCAACTGAGGTTTTCTTTCTTCTATTTCAGAACGCGCCGCTGCCTTAGCGCTCGTTCTTAGACGGTAGCGACCGCAGGGAAAGCGTGGCGCAAGTCGGAGCAACATACGTACACTCTAAACGGAAAGGTGTAAAAAGGGAGTAAAGTTGTCCTCTAGAGCACACCCTTTTATAAAAGGGTGTGCGCCGGAGGACAGCTTACTCTCTTTATATTCCCATATAGGTGTACTGGTGTTTAGAGCGTACCCCTCTTCATTCCGCCGTCTGCAGCGCTTGTGTTCGGTTTGTAGACCGTCCGAATCCTCGCTTTAGTATACGTTATAAACCTACAACGCAGCAATGATCCTCAATGTCGCCGTCACTGCCTTGATCGATCTCTCTGTTGCTGCTGTCAGTGAATGGCCCCGTTCCCCATTCTCTACTCCCCCGTGCGGCATATAACACAAACGAAAACAAGCAAACAAACACAAAACAAGTGAGCTACCAGAAGCTCGCAACAATTAGAGAAAACAAACAAAAACGAATTTCCCCGTTCATTTTGGACACTTAATGGAGAAGGAAAATCTCCTTCAAAGAGACCGATAGAGCAAGGAAATTCGACGCAAATAAACACTGCACCCCAACCAACCGCCTTCCGGCATTAAAGCTCGCGCCAGATGCTCAAATGTGTGCATCGTTTTTCGTCCGCCCAGTGCCGATTGTTTCGCTCAGTCCGGCGTCAGTGGCTCTACAATGCAGGAGTATACGTCAAAACCAGCCGGAAGCAATGCAGATGAAGTTGCAGTAAAGCACAGGGCAACTTTGTTTCAAAATTGAGAAACCCGGCATGCGCAATGATGCTATGAATTATAACGCTATACAGCAGCCTCTCGTTAGTTCGAACCTGCTTAATTCGGACTTCCGGTTTATACGAACTGACGCCTAACTGCGAACTCCGCAATAATCGAGCCATTTGTCTATGCCACGAAGTCGTGCCTGCCTTGTACGTCTTTTACTTTTGCAGCAGAGGTAGGCAGGGCGCCTCTGTGTTTCAGAAACATGTCGCAGTGCGGCGGCGACAATTCTGCCCTGCCCCCCCCCCCCCCCCCCCACGCATGGACAGCTGACCACTGGCGGCGCGGGAGGGTCAAGGCCACTCCGCCTCCTCCTGTATTATCGCCGGTGTAGTGCCAGAGCCCACATTTCGCTGGCTGGCCTCTCTGGAAACAAGCGCTGCGCGCCCGCCGTCGCTCAAGGCAGGCCCAGACTCTCTCGGGCATGTCGCGGCGTGCAGCGTGACTCATCCCGCCACCGCGGCGCCGACACGGACCCTTCCTCCTTCCCTCCTCTCCGTCGGTGCGAACTCCTCCGACGCTCGCCGGCTCTCGACCATTGGTCTAATTTGAACGGTGGCCAGTGCCGTGACCTGATTGGAGGATTTGAACGGCTGGCTGCCGTAACCGTTACCAGCGGCTTTAAAAGCGGAGCCGCGCTGAACCCGCGCAGCAGACGGGCAGCAGAAGAGCCATCATGCCGGAGCTACGCTCGCCGCCGGGGCCGGCCTTCTTCTTTGCGCTAGCCCGTGGTGCTCTTGACCCTTGTATCATGTAAAAGCCCTTGTACATACTGTACATAAAGTTCATTTGACTCACCGTCGCCTCGACCGTTTCCTGGGATGCCCCCCAGTCCCAACACCGGGTAGCGGGCTAGTTCGAATTCGCTTAATGCGAACTCCTGGTTTATTCGAGCCAAGACTTAATTCGAGCTACGCAAAATTCGAGCTAACCTTTGGTTCCCTTCGAGCTCAAATGATCGAGCCGAGAGAGGAACTCCCACAACGGCCAAAGCCAGGGTCTTCGTCCAGTATGTCTACTACAGCTGCAGGTCAGCGCTCGTTGGCGCAGGGCTTCTTGCACAGCCCAAGAGGTGCAGCCACACCCACTCTTAATCCGTCCACGGCGCCACGCCTAGGACCAAAAACCGTTAAGCACTTTGCGGCGGCCCTCGGGCACGCGGGTGTCTCGCTGCATCTAGACTGGCCCTGTCTCGTGGCTTCGACGTGGGCGTGGGCTCGAGGCGTATGTACAGGGCGAACTACGCCGAACGAGACCCCCCCCCGACCGTTCATTACCGCTGGGAAAGCGATACTGCGCGGTGGGAACGTATACGCGTTCACACAGCTAAGCAGGCAGCCTGCAATCAGAGAAAGCGCTAATTTAGGACTTCGCGGAAAGTGCAGCGACCTGCATGCTATATAGGCAGGTGAGCCCGCAGATTTAGGGCTTTAAAGGTGCACTGAAGAGGAATCTGAACTCGCCTTTTTGCAGCGGGAACTCGATCTACACGTTCCGAGCATTCTTAGAAACTACGACTTATTGCCCTGTGTGGCCGATTTCTCTAATTAAATCGAATTAACGTCCGGCTCCCGCCTTTATTTTTGAATTCTCCCTCGTACGGTGGGCGGAGTCGACCAACGCGTGGAGTGCCTTTCAGCCAGCTCCGTGGAGGCTTTGCTTTCGCTTTATGTTGTTTTTTAGGTTTCCGTGAATAAATAGTTTCATTCGCTGATTATATAGCTGCAAAATAAGCCCGCAGAAATAAAAATACGCGCGGACTATTTGCTTCTGCGGATTACTACGTATTACTCCGCCGATGGCAGAGCGGCAAGCCGCCACGGGACTGGGTGAAAGGCACTCCGCGCGTTGGTCGACTCCGCCCACCGTACGAGGGAGAATTCAAAAAAAAAAAAAAAGCGGGAGCCGGGCATTAATTCGATTTAATTAGAGAAACCGGCCACACAGGTCAATAAATCGAAGTTTATAAGAATGCTCAGAACGTGTAGATTGAGCTCCCGCGGCAAAAAGACGAGTAAGAGTGAGGCTCAATACAAACGAACCATAGGCGCCAAAGCTCATTGACCCGCGAGAGCCTTTACGCTTACAGCTACTACATAGGTTGCGCCTAATGCTCACACACACCACATTCACACTGGCGACTCCAAGACGTCGCGCTACCGATTTCAGTCAGTTACGGTTCCAGAGCACGAGGAAAGCGCGGGGAGAGAGCGTAACGAATCGGCTTCGCGACTCGCAAGTGTCAATCCGCTTTCACACGTCACCAGCAGCCGACGTTTAGATATATGAAAAAAAAAACACACAAAAAAAAACAGTAGATCAGCAAGATTCCCCGTTTCCTGGAATGAGGTCAGTAAGATAAACGCAACACTTTACATCCCTGATCGCACTATTTATTAAGATATATAACGGCGTTCTACTTGTCGCAAACCGATGTGCTCTGAACAGAACATCACCCAGCGGCCTGCATAGCTATACGAGAACGTCCGGGAGGAATTTCTCGCGGTCCGAAGCGCGACATCCTTGAATGTCCCGCAAACTATAGAACAGGTGAATAGCTCAAGCCTCGACCATTATCGCACCAGAATGCAATTTGCGGCAACCGTGACACCGTATGCGTCCGTATAAAAGTCGCCTTTCTAACAGAAGTCGGACCTTCCTATAGTACACTTTCGCGGTTAAATAAGCGAGAAGAGGACGTACCCGACAACCGGCTTCCTGCTTTCCCTTTCCCAAGACTCGTCGGCACCCAAGTTCCTTTCGGCGTCCTCAACCGGAACAGGAAGTAATGCTGCAACACTGCACGCTCCTTGCGGCGGCAATGTCACGGCGCAGCTATACTATAGCGACCACGGCCGATACATACAAGAACACAGCATGCACTGTTCACAAGAGTACAGTGCCGTACACGAACAGGTGGCTACGAGAACGTACTCACGAAGCGCGAGCACAACAGCTGCACAACATTAAATGGTCCTGGACACAAACGCACTGTACACCGCCTTCACACGCGCACGACGAGTGCGGCGCTTCCAGCCGGCCGCGTTGGCGTCGGTAGCAGCAGCGGAGAGGCGCGGAAGAGGAGGCAACTACAATTAGGCCGACCGGGCACGCCGCGAGAGACAAAGGACGCACCTGTCACGACGAGCAAGGTGCGCGCAGGCATGGCTGCAGCAGCCCCCGCGTCGTGACGCGTGCGCCCGTCATCACCGCACGGCTGCCTACTATGCGCCCGTGCATGTTCGCCACCTGCCCCCGTCTCTGTCTGTAAACACCGGTCCCTCCGTGCACCTGGTTCGCGACTTCGCTTCTGAGGCGCATCCAAGATGTCCGCCATGCGTAGTAGAGAAGGAGCGGAGTTGTTTTGTCCTATACTAGTTGCTAAACTAACAACCATAATAATCCACCATCATCATCATCAGTCTGACTACGCCCACTGCGGGGCAAAGGCCTCTCCCCTGTATCTCAAATTAACCTCGTCATTTGCTAGCTGCGGCCATCTTATCCCCGCAAACTTTATCTCATCCGCCCACCTAACCTTCCGCCGCACCCTGCTACGCTTGCCTTCTCTTGGAATCTACTCCGTTACCCTTAAGGACCAGCGGTTCTCTTGCCTTCGCATTACATGCCCAAGCCCATTTCTTCCTCTTGATTTCAACTCAGTTGTCATTAACCCGCGTTTGTTCCCTCACCCACTCCGCCCTCTTCCGATCTCTTAACGTTACACCTGTCATTTTCCTTTCCATAGCTCGCTGCGTTGTTCTTAACTTAAGCTGAACCCTTTTTGTTAGCCTCCACGTTTCTGCCCCATAGGTGAGTGCCGGTGAGACACAGCTGTTGTATACTTGTCTGCTGTCTCGGGGCAGGCCCACGACCCGCGCCGTGATGGAAGGGATAAAAGAGTGGATGAAAGGACCGGCAGAGAAAAAGGAGCCATAGAGCACACCTGGGATTCTTTAACGTGCGTCTCTCCTCAATCTTACGCGCTCTAGTTAAAATCTACAAATCGGTTATCACATGGTCGAAATTTGCCAAAAGCGAAAAAAAGTTCTTATACGCTGAATGCGTCGCTATACGCAACGGTCAGCCACTGCACGTCAAATTCTCTGCCCGCGACGCGAGGCTATATCTGAAACGCACCAGGGAGAATCTCAAGCAGCAACACAGTCGCGCGTCATCCGACCGTTCGCAGTCAACGCGAGAAGACAGCGCCAAAGCCGCGGGGTCTGTACATTTCCGCACACAGCGTAAAGGCTGGCGACAAGGCGCTCACTAATTGCTCTAAAGATAAAACCATTCCCGCCGCCGAGGAATGTGAATCCTGATTGTAGCAGCGAATATTTCTGGAAGCGGAAGCATGCATCCAAAGACCCCGGCAGGAGAACCGGTCTGCCCACCTCGCGCACTGTCAGACTCAGGCTCGACTCGGTATCTCCACTGCTATAGGCCACACACGCAGTTCGGTTCCCCTTATACTTACGCCTGCCTGCTTCCATCACGCTCATCTGCGCGGCCATCGACCCGTTTTATGACGAACTTCCTAGCAGAAAGCTCGGCGTGGAGCCGTACTGCAGGACTGCAGTAATACTCCGTATGCGTATAAGGTCCTGGGCGCCGTTATTTTTTACGACGTTTTTACACGCGTGAATAACCCAATTTTGCTTCGCTCACGAAAAGGTCATTAGAAGCCTAGAAACGACCACACAGCTTTGTTAAGCGAACCTAGAGAACTGGGAATGTCATTTAGGCATAAACTGTGTTCATGCAGCTCCGGTGAGTCGCACGAAACTCAGCGACCGTGCGCTAAGGTAGAGTCCGTGCAGCTGGGAATAGCAAATGCAAGTACGTTTTCATTACGCGCAGTTAAGAATACAGTTGAAGAACCTCGTTATAACGAAGTCGAAGGGGCCCAGCGATTACTTCGTTATAGACGTAGCTTCATTATAGCCCGTGCTGACCGAGCTTCCAAAGGAAATCGCCATTAATTCGTTATATCCATCATTTCGTTATAATGAGGTTCTACTGCATATACATCCATAGAACACGGTACTTTATGTCCTGCGGTTTTGCGCAGAGCGGAGAGTCAATAAATGCCTCAGCGAACACGACATAACGAATCGTAGGTTAAAAAAAAAACATATACTGTAAGTAAAGTACCCGCTCCCACACTCCCTTCCCCACGCGTAGGACGCTCCTGTGTTGCAATATCTGCGCATAGCCAGAGGTTAATTCGCCACAACAACGATCCATAGAAACGCTAAAACTCGAAAACTGTGCTGTGATTAGAGCCGCAGTGTTTGTTCCTATTTCTTTTTTTTTTTTTTGCGTGGTCCTGCACCGGCGATTTTTCTCACATTCTGGCGTCAAACACACTCTGTTAACTAGCTGAAGTTTTCTCTGCACGACTGCGAATATTGGGAATATACGACGTTTCCTCTCCGATCGACTTTCAGAACACAGCGTGTTAAAAAAAAAAAATTTCTTCATACAGTCTACAGACTGTCCATAGACTTCCGTCTATAAAGTGTATAGATATTCTATGGACAAATTCTATAGACTAATCTACAGGCAATACGAACCCTACAGACAGTCTATAGATATATGGCCGTACATTTTTAGTAGACTTTTCTACTACAGACAGTCTACAAACTATGAACAGAAAAAAAGGAAATATCAATAAAAAGGCAATAGAGTATATAAAGAGTCTATAGACATTCCATTTTTATAAGGACTGCCTCGCGTACATACGGAAAACACTACGGCTTGCTTTCCTCAAAATGGAATCGCTATTGGCCATAAGCAACGCGAGCGAACCAACACAGCGTATATACAAAGAGCGGTGAAAAAGTATGAAGTGCCGCGCTGCCCCGCTAGTTGGCGCTGCGATAAGGGGAACGAGTTCTCTCTCGAGAACGGCGCCCATAAACGAGCCACGCGAACACGGTGCACGAGCGCGAGCTTTCTTCCCATCAGCAGAACCCGTTGCAACAAACGTCTTGGGCGCACTCGGGACCACCACCTGAGGTCTCGTTAGCGGCGGTGCCTCCGAGCAGGCACGAACTGGCAACAATGGGCCAGCTGGGACTCGTGACATGATTCATGGCACCGAAACCACGCAGGCTGCGAGTACTATGCGAAGGAGAACGAGAGCGGCAATCTCCGCCTTGGCCCAGCGTACATGGATGGAGTACTGCGGATGAAACCAAGGCGACGGGAGCGAGGGGACAACAACAACAACAACAACAACAAAGCAAAGTAAAGCATTCAAAGCAAAGACGAATTCACGCAGGCACATAGGGATGTGATGATGAAGAAGGTCACAGCTATCAAAAACGCAGAAAGGTCAGCGTCGGGACAGAGTTCTCCCAGCTGCACAGCATGAGCCAAGGCGCCAGAGTAATTTGCGGCGGCGGCGGCGGCGTCTTTGTTCACAAAGACACATCTCGATCCTCGCTGGGCTCGCGAATCTGGGCCAGTCTTCTTTCGGTCGAAACTGGAGAAGGGTGTCAGAGAGTCGACGATGCCGCCGCCGCCACTCGAGGAGGAAGGTAAACAGAGAAGTAAACAAGCACAAGTGCACAGCGCCGCGTGCCGTATAGATGCGGGCTGATCTGTTATATTCGGGACCACCGCGAAATGGGGGAAATGCTGGCCTGCCAGAGCTATTTCCTCGTTTTCAGGAATTCTGCGCAACTGTAGTGGGAGCTTTACTGGAAGCTATAGGACTTGGGCAGATCAATAGGATTTCGAACGGCTTTCGTACACTAACGTCACTACGTGAATGAATGAATGAATGAATGAATGAATGAATGAATGAATGAATGAATGAATGACGTACAAATAGCGAGAGAGAGAGAGAGAGAGAGAGAGAGAAAAGAAGCCAGCGGCTTGCAACACAAAATTGCACATATCGAGAGGGGAAGCTTAAGGGAGAGAAGATTGTCTATACAGCTGCTTGAGCTGACTCTTAGCCGTATATTTATGGCGCGTGCGTTGAAAAAGCACCAGCACAATACACAGATCACGCAGCAACAGACTGCGACGAGTACCAAGGTTAATTAATACTTGAAGCTGTGGGAAACGTAACAAAAGCATGTTTTTCGGTTGGCGCTAATGTCTTATAAAGCCAGCGGAAGGTACAGTCTTTGTCAAAAGTTTAGAGCCCAGGGGGTTTGCTTCTAAGCCTCGCAGTGGGACTCCTGTAACATTCGTGGTAGTCCTACCCATTGGAGGAGGCAGGACCAGAAATCTTCTTACCTTCAGGAAATTTGGAGCGCTGGAGGTGCATTACGAACCAGACAGTGTGCTTCAGAAGTGAACCCCCTGGGCTCCAAACTTTTGACAAAGGCTGTACAATACTCAGCGAAGGCATTCCTTCGACGACTGAGGCAAGTCGCGTTAATAGAGCTTGAACGTTAAGCGATATTTTAACGCTTTGCACAACCAACGCAGGTTTTTTTAATTAAATTTTAATTAAGCGGTAACTATCAAGCCGATGTGCGTTTCGTTTGGTCGCCTGCCAAGTTTTAAAGCCACCTCCCATAGTATTAAAATTAAACCCTCCACCCTACCGCCTATATTTCAAGTGTCAGACTGCTGATCAGTGGTCCGCCGCACCTGCCGCTCTTAATGAGCGTTGGTGAGACATCTAGCGCAAACGCGTCTGGACTCCAAACTGAGCGGTATATATATACAGCCCCCGAGCTCTTCGTTCCTCTCACCGGCAGCAATTTGCAAACGTTAAAGAGCCCGCTCAACGTTCACGTTACACGGTGCCTCTTCACGTTCTGCATGAAGCAGTGTAGAAAAAAAACAGTAACGGTTTTCGAGAATCCGCTTCCGTACCAAGGAAGCTACCACTAATGCCTACACGCGTCGCCTAAAACGCGACAAGCACTCGCTACGAGTGAAAGCCTCCTGGCCCTCAACTACCGCCCTCACGCGGGATTACGCGGAAACGCCGGAAAACACTTTCGCGTGACAGACACTAAAGCCCCTGGCGCGTCTCTAATTAAAAGTACGGCTCGTGCAGTTACGCTTACACCAGCGCGCCGGTCTCGATAAAAGCGTGCAGCCTGTTATAACCTGCAGCCGCTGTAGACCCCGAAGAAATGGAGTGTGATCTTAGTCCTTTTAGGGTGTACGCCGCTTTTCGCTCAGCTGACACCTTTCGGGGCATAAATTCAAGTCGTTCCTTGCAGGCTTTGGAGTATTTATGCTCTAGCACGTGTAGAGTATAAATCGAAATCCGCGTAGTAGTTGCAGCCGCTATAGCCCACTAGTGCATGATTTAAGTCCCTTTTGGGTGTAAGTCACTTGCCTCTGAGCTGCCACCTCTTGGGGGATAATATTATTCAGTCCTTCAAGAATTCCGAGACTAAGTATTCGTGCCCTAGCATGTACAATGCAAGCGTTACTCGTTTAGTAAAGCCAAAGGGTGCATCAGCACAAGAAGTGCAAATCTAAGCCACCTAGGTGTAACGTTTTTCTTTTTTAACAAGGGCGGCTTTAGTCTACAAGGATGGCATGAAAGAGTCCCTATTTGGCAAAACCTCCCAGACTCTCTCTCTCTCTCCCCCCCCCCTCCTCCTTCCTTCCTTCCTTCCTTCCTTCCTTCCTTCCCCCCCCCCCCTCCTCCCCTCCCGGGGCGAAGAGTCTAGCCATGCTATGTAGGTGAGTGCAAGTACTGCCGCCGCGGTGGCTCAGTGGCTATGGTGCTCGGCTACTGACCCGAAAGACGTGGGTTCGATCCCGGCCGCGGCGGCTGGAATTTCTTTGGAGGAGAAATTCTAGAGGCCCGTGTACTGTGCGATGTCAGTGCACGTTAAAGAACCCCAGGTGGTCGAAATTTCCGGAGCCCTCCACTACGGCGTCTCTCATAGCCTTAGTCGCTTTGGGACGTTAAACCCCATAAACTAAACCAAACCTGAGTGCAAGTACTCCACGCTCCACACCACATATGGTAAATGTCCACTCATTATGGGGGCCATGCAGGTAAATGACAGATTTTTCGGCTATGACGTTTTATGACGTCGACGACAGGAGGCGCCTGTACTTCGGAGAGACTCCCTCACACGGCCCACTCCCGTCAAAACAATCTGCACTTGAGCACGACAGGTGTCACTGCGACAGCCACTCGGGTCCTGGTCTTTTCTGTGGATTTCTCCGTCTTAGAGCCCATCTTCTAAGTGTGCGGTTTGAGGCCATGGAGAGATGAATACCAACTAAGCCCAACTCACATCATTTCTCTAGTCGGCTACAACCCGAGAATGAAAGAGAAAATGTCCCTCAAAAAAAACAAACGCCGAACTCTAACAAATGGCGTCGAACTATTGTTATAAAGGGCCCTAATCGCACCTTGCACCTGCTAGCCACCTCCAATGTGATACTAGTACGGATGAAAGGCAGCTGACAGCGACGTCATGACAATATCGGTCGGCACTAATGGCTAGAGGGCCTCATTTGAGGGCTATTCTCCGCCAGTACTGACAGATTACCGCGTTTGGATGACAAAGAAGCTACTTTAGCAGGAAATGGGTATTTTATTGATCAGCAATCGACAAGAAATAAGGCAGAGGGATATCGCCGCCACACGCCGTTTTCATAGACAAACAGCGATGACGTCATTACTTTCACAACGGATCTCAGAAGCTGCAGGCCACATAGCGATATTCACTTACAAACGGTGATTAGGTTTCCTTTTCTTTATTGACGTGACAGAGAGAGAGAAAACTTTTATTTGAATTGAGGAAGGTTGCTCGAGCAACTTGGGTGGCACCCCTAGTCCAAGGCGCCACTGGCTTTTGCTGACTGACAGACTTGCTGAACCAACTTAAGTTGCTGATCCAGGGTCTCGCTGGTCAGGGCCACCTCCCACTGCTCATATGTCGGGTTAGATACAGTTAAGTGTTTTGGTTTCGTTGTGCATTCCCACGATATTTGGTAGAGCGTAGGGCAAGCTCCACACCAAGGGCATGTATTCTGATATTGAGTGGGGCTAGGATGAACAAGTTAGGGAAAGTGTTGGCCTGAATTTTCCTCCAGTCTATGGCTGCGGAGGAGTCTAGTTTTATGTGAGGGGGTGGGTATTTTCTGCGTTCCAGCCGAATATGTTCTAATCTGTCCCCATAGATGCTAGGCATGGGCGTGGGGTAGGGATGAGGATCCGCCCGGTTGGTTAAATCTCGGGCTAGATCGTTGGCTACCTCATTTCCAGCTAGTCCTTCGTGACCAGGTGTCCATGTTAGTCTGTGTGTTTGGCTGAGATTGCCAAGTAGCTGTGTTGCTCTTGAGGGAAGCCTGACAAGTTTGTGGCGCGGTGGCTCCGTGATAAGGGCGCTTGGCCACTGAGCCGGAGTTCCAGGGTTCAAACCCGGCCGCGGGGCGGCCGCGTTTCGATGGAGGCGAAACGCAAAAAGACGCCCATGTGCTGTCCGATGTCAGTGCCCGGTAAAGATCCCCAGGTGGTCGAAATAAAGTTTACCGCAAGGCTTGAATGACAACCAGTCAAAAAGCAGCAATTATATCGCAGTCGCTTTCATTCCTCAAGTAACCCACACTAAACTTCAGAAAAAAATTCAATTGGAAATTATTTCGCGGTCGTAGGCGAATACAACGTCGTTATTTATGCATACTAATATCTTACGCGTTATTACAAAGACGAAAACACATCCAACATTTGGTGTATAAACTACTTTAAATTGTGAAGGCAAAAGCTACTCTAATCATCCCTCATAGCCTAAGTTGCTTCGGGACGTTAAACCCCAATAAACCAATCTAATCAGGACGCCGGCCAATCGTCAGCCATTCTTAGCTGCGAACACGACTGCGCGAACTCGAGCTGCGATTACTCGACGCTAGTCGCATAGCTCGAGCAACGCTGCACGGACAATCTGGCGCGAGGCGAGCGGGTTAGCCAAGCCCACCGTGCCATGACGAGGGGAGGACGCCAAACGGGAGTCAATCCAGCACGACGGGGTCGCTCTAAGTACGAAACTTCAAAAGCCGCTCTTAGCGAAGCCACCGCCGGAGCATTAGCGGCCGCGCGGGCGCGCTCGTTTACAGCGCGAAGGCAGTTAAGTAACTTTCTTTGGTTGTTTGCCATGCGCACGGATGGGTGCGAGCCTGGGGTCGCGGGGTTCGGGGCGCGGCGCGAAGCTTTTCGTTCCGAGTTAATGAAGGCAGCCGATAGAATTAAAAGGCTGAAACGCTGACGCTGAGAAGGCAGCAGGGAGGGAAGGGGGGTTTCGAAAAAGACGGAGTGTGATGCAGGGGAGGCGGGGCGCAAGTTCCGGGCGTGCGCGGCTTGTCTCGCAAGCGCCTTTTGGCTGAAGGCTTGTCGCGTTCAAAGCAGGGTTCTCCTTGGTTCTTGAAACCCAATAATCGGAGCAGCACGTGGCATATGCTGGAGCGGAAAAGTCCCAGAAAGGCAGGGTTGTGGACTATAGAGGAATGAAAAGTGTGTGTGTGTGCGTGTGTGTGTGTGTGTGCGTGACAGAGAGAGTGGTGGGGGCGTTCGAGACAGTGCTGACTAATAAAATGTAATAAAATTTTTAAAAAGGACCTGAACTTCTGCCAAAAGCCGCTCTGTTTTCTAAATTTGACTCTTGATAAACTTCCCTTCTATTTTTTCTTCTTTGCAGAGCAATATAGCGGAGGGAAAAAATGGGAGAAAGAAATATACAGAAATAGAAATATGAAGGTATCCACTCTTTTTTCTTTTCAGGCTACCCCCAAGCTAAAATGTGCGCCGCGACACGAATCAGCGTACGAACTGAGCTCCGGATTATTTAGGTTCATATGCCGTTAAGAACAGAAGCGTCAGACAAAAGTGCCAGCTAATGACAAGGTGCGCAAGATACCGCTCCGAAGCAAAACGGCCAAAGAAAGCTCAGATAACCAGAAAAAGACTCAACCGCAATCAATAGCGTTTCCGGACGAAGTCACTGATCAAAACCAAAGACAAGACAACGGAGGACTTTGACCAAAAACAAGAACTGGGCAATCCGGCTTACATCGAGCGAAAAACGAATCAAGATCAGAAGAGCAGGCTGTGAATATACGAATTGATTGCGCACCATGAGCCCGTCGCCGAAGCCTCACACTATGGAAACCCGACACAGAGCACGAACATGACGGCGGAGCAGAAAACAGAAGAGGAGAAAGCCTGGCTAAACGAGGTGCGTTGACCTCTAAACCGGGCTCCTGCAGAGCTGATGAAGCGAACGAAGGGATAAACGCGCACTTTTTATATATTATACATCGCAGAGCCATGAAAACGCCACGCCCCCTGCACAAGGCACGCGAAGACGGCAGATAATCGCTTTCTCTTTCTCTCGGGCCAGCAACGGACATAAAACTTAATCTCTCGGAGAAAACGACATAAGCGCGCACAGACAATGAAGGACTATGTGACGACATAAAAACTACGACGGCTGGACGAAAAGAAAAACAACAACAACAAGCGAAATGGCAGCGGTGACGAGAGAGGAACGCTCAAAGCGGGCATCCTTAAAAGTTCCAGCGAAAGAGAAGATCAAGACGAGCAGACGACGACAGACGAGGCAGCAGATGACGACAACGCTTCGGTCTGGACCCTGAATGAGGACCATTGAGGCGGCACGATTGCCCCGGCGTTGTGTGCGTTTGCGAGCGACGCCCCCGACGCCAAACACAAACGGAACGCTAATGACCTAGGAAAAAATAAGAGAAAGGAGGCGGATAACATCCAGAATTGCAGGCAGATGGAGCCACTTTTGTGTATTTGGCACAGCGATCTGTGAGATCGACGGTGGTACAGTCTTGATTACCGTGCCGCATTCTCTCGGGACGATGGAACGAAAGCAAGGGCACTATTATACACAGCGCAAAAAAGCACGCGATTGACAACAGAAAAAAAAAAGAAAAAATAGAGAGATGGAGAAAGAGAAAAGGAGCGAGCGATTGAAGAGGCAGAGAGGAACGTCACTCTCCATGGTCACGAAGATGTTCGACGGCAGCGCCCTCACTACCTTGCGGTTTGAGTGGCTGAAGGCAGATGGCGCCACTTCCCAAGCATACGCTCCTACAGACACGTACGCGGGAATTCTCAAGCGGCATAAGTGACGCGGTCCGGACGTCAGCGACACAATCGACGAAGGCTGCGCGTCGAAATACGTGCGTTCCGACAACAAAACAAAGCATCGGTGTTCTGTACGGGATAAGTGGCACAAAACGTGCACTGATCAAACGCTATACTTTGCAAACTTAACGCTGGGGAGTCGTCAACGGAACGATGTACATAATGAAAGACGCGCCAATTCCGCCGAATGCCACCACACTGGCAGGCGTGCTGACACATCGTTTAAAAGAAGTAGAATTTCCCTACCAATGTTAGCTGTTCGCTGCAACACTTCGGCATTCATTTCATGCGACGTATTCAATTAAACAGTGACCGCTGAAATTTCGTAGTGCTTGCGATCCCTTCAATCGTCAGAAGGGGTCAACATCTATATGCCACTGAAAGCGCAGTACCCATGACTGTATATTCTATGCTTATAACGAAACGGTGATTACAGCCAGGAACCTTCGGCATCCGTTCAGAATCTTTACAGCACAAGGAGTGTAGCTGTATCTGCTTCTCATTTATCTTAGCAAGCACCCTTTCTCCACGGCACCTTCGAAGCGTCAAGAGATGGAGAAAGTATTCTGATTAGCGATTCCGTCGAGTACCATGAAAAACGCCCCACTACTCTCGAGTATAAGGTAGCCCTGTTGAATGAACTCCGACAAATAACCACATTCTGAAAATGCCTTCTAAAACGGCATTAATTCACGGCTGAAGCCATTTCATTGTTATTAACTGACCCGTTACGCTACTCAGAAAGAGAAAAAGGATCTAGCGCTGAATGAGGCGTACGCCATCTCAGAGGACGTAAAAAGAAAAAAAAAAAACTAGCAGGAAAATTTCTATGTGTAACCAGAAGGACTCCGGTGTAACTCTTCCGCTAGTAAACTTCGCAAGCAGTAAATCATAAGGAAGCACAAGTCACGCGCGGCGAGCTAAGGCGGAACGTATTCGAGCTACAAAGACTCCGAGGCGATACTGCGGCCGCTTCTCGCAGCTTCGCAATGATCGCATCATCATCCGCCGGACCCCAACTACCTCCTCCAAGCGGTCGGCGCGCATCCTTTGATGTTTGCCGCCAGTCCAGCCATACCTTTGCCCCCACGTTCCAGCTTCGCAAGCTCGCCTCACTCCTCGCATGCGCGTCTTCCCTCTCTCTTTCCAAGGCCCGTCTGCATTGGACGCTGAGAGAAGACTCCTCGATCGTTACAGTTCTGTGCATCACTAGGTAAGCGTTACGAAGTTTGTGTACGGCGACTCCCCTGCATACGCGAGGAGATAAAGCGATAAAGCACTCCCCCCCCCCCCCCCCCCCCCCACCTGCGCGCGAACTCGAGCTTCGCCGTAAGCGAAAGAAAGTTAAATCTTCCACGTTATTTCAGGACAGTTAAGACGCGGTCAATTCGAGAACGTGCGAACGGCGGTTTGGAGCCACCGGAAGCTTTTCTAGCAGCGAACTCCCTCTAACGGGTTTTAGGCGCGCCACGGCTGCATACCTCCGGCAACGATGAACTTAACTGGGGAACTGAGCAGTCTACTGACACAGAGCAGGTCTCCCTCACTACACGGGGCACGCGCAGACGGGACTGGGTTTGCGTCGGAACTCGTGTATGATGAAAGCAGCTGCAGAGTGAGAGCGCGCCCATAGGGTCTGCCGCGAGAACTGTTCTAATTTACTCGTTGTCGACGAACGCAAGTGCCGGCTGGAAGAACCACCTTCTGCAGACACAAAGGCTTGCGCATCGATATGCGGTATACACGAGTGTTATCGCTGTTCGTTAAGGTTCGTTAAGGCGGAATAGGGTTAATATAACCAACTCTAGAGGGAAAGCTGCCCACTGAGCCCATGCGTTCCAGTGGGCAACGCTTGAACGCCGCCATGATCCAACGGTTTGTGTGTGTTGCCAGCTGTTTAGACACTTGCTAAATCTGGACAAAGAACGGAGTTGGAACTTGGCAACGTAGTCCGTGGGAAGATGGCGGTATGCAGAGTAGCTCTCGACTGCTCTAAACTGCTGTAAACAACGGGAAAATCGTCGCGTTTGGATCATTTCCAATGGTATGCAGTGTCGCATATCGACTGTAATTTCATATAGGTGGCTTGTGTCTTCTGAATTGTTATTTGATATTTGATCCCCGCCGCGGTGGCTCAGTGGTTACGGCGCTCGGCTGCTGACCCGAAAGACGCGGGTTCGAACCCGGCCGCGGCGGCCGAATTTTGATGAAGGCGAAATTCTAGAGGCCCGTGTGCTGTGCGATGTCAGTGCACGTTAAAGAACCCCAGGTGGTCGAAATTTCCGGGGCCCTTCACTACGGCGTCCCTCATAGCCTGAGTCGCTTCGGGATGTTAAACCCCAATAAACCAAACCAATTGTTATTTGAAGGCAAGTACCGCGATTGTGCCGCGCTTGGAGTGTATTTCGTCCGTAGAGCTCGAGTAATGCGCGCCGCTAACACGCCGCTGCAGGAGAATGTCCCCGCGGCAGTGCTGTGATCTCTCTCTCGTGTCGACCGTTGGGCCGGTTGCGAGAGAGAGTGGGCATTCAACGCAAGGTACGCCTGTCAGAGGTCGCTGGACCCCGCTGGACAGGCTCGAGCCGCTGCAGGTCAGAGGACACGTGCGGGCGAGCTCGAGTAAGCACTGGTCCGAGCGGCAAAGCCGGCACGGACAAACAGTAACGTACGCACCTTACGCTGTCTCGGAGGGATCTCTCTCTCTGGGCCCCGCTCGGACGGTCGCGCGGCGCGCGGCCGCCCAAAGCGGGGTCCCGAATTCCCGCCAAAAGGCGCCAATGGCAAAGGCCCTTGGGGAGCCGGGGCGGAGCTGTGGCTAAATGACAGTGATTAGTCACCCAGCCGCCTCTCCACCGCCTGAGGCGGGGGCAAGGGAAAGAGGAGAAACAACGCGGGCGGCCGGCACAGCCGCGCAAAGGCGACGGCGCAAAGCCAGGATTCCCACATCACGAACTACTGAAACAAAGTCTGAAATTTTGTTATTCCTCTATTTGGTTTCAAAACCCATTTATGAGAAGCTAGCGCCGCTAGTACTTTATCCGCACGGGATAAAAAGGGTCCTGCGATTACATGTATGCTGTCTTGTTTTCATGCCGATTTCCTGCCGCCACTAACTGTGTTCGGAGCGATAATGCGCTGTCAGATGCTTGAGCTGAGGATCATAAGTGTGCCTCTTTTCCGTCTAATAAACAGTTGGTAGAGTGCGCATATGTTGTCCTTCTTCTTGTGCCATTGTCGTTGAGCGGCCGTTCATTTCAACAGAGTTACCTTTAATTACCGCATGCATTAGTGCTGAAAAACGTAATAAAAACGCATTTAAGTAAGAACACCTACATCCTTTATAAGTAGCACCAATGTGTACTCTGTCAAGCAGATTGAGGCAATGGCGTTAAGAAATTAGCCGAATGCCGTGAAAAAGTAAACGGCTGTAAGGTTCATTCGCTTGGTGTCATCCGCCTTTAAAGAGAGTTCCGAGAGCGGGAGATTTCCGTTCACACGCTTTGCAGTACACAGTTGTCGCGAAATGTGCATATGTATCACTTCCCACGTTTACTCACAAATGATGCTAAATGCCCGATCCTTTTGGAGCTTTTGCCATGCATCAAAGCACGAAGGTGGCATCGCGGTGAACGAGAGCGCGAGTGACTCTAGAAGCAACCTGAAATCAGGTTCGAAAGTAAAACCGAAACTCCGAGAGCGTTTACTCAGTTTACTCGTGAACATGTTCACAATCGTCCGATATTAAAAGAAATCACCACAATCAGTACGCTAAAGATTACGAAATGTGTTTAAACATTGAAAATACGCTTAAAGGGCCCGTGCCCACCCCAGCGCAGCAGAGACTCTCTACCTCTCTTTGAGCGAGCCTCCTCTCCTTCCATTCCCTCCTCGAAATTCTTCTCTCCCGCTCCTCGTCGAGTAGGCTCGGCAAGGCAAAATCACCCCTTCCTTCTCCGGTGTAAGCCGGAGGCGTGGTGTCTGTGGAGTGCGTCACAGGGCGACGTCATGGCCGCGCCTTCAATAGAATTCTTTTCTTGGTTTTTGCATTTTCTCGGCACACTGAACGATCGAGAGGCGGGATCGGCTCGCCTCCGGCCCTCACCATGGGGGATGGTACACGGCCGCGGTAATTCACAACAGCAACACAGTTAACGGCCTAACTTTTAGAGCTCGCAGTGCAACACAAGCAGAAGAGGTCGCGATTGCTCTCGCGGCCTCACATTCCAATTCAAAATACATAATCACCGACTCGCGAGGGGCCTGTCGGAACGTCGAACAAGGCTGCACTCCCTTCCTAGCCTATCGAATATATCAAAATTGCATACGGGATACGGACCCCGCACACCGTTACCTCATATGGGCCCCTGCTCATCAGGGGTTGGCAGGAAACGAGGCAGCAGACGCAGCCGCCCGCGCGCTCTCTCACCGGGCTGTTTTCTCCTCCCCATCCGATCAGGAACCCGATTTTAATCCGGTCTATACATTCAAAGATATTACAACATATTATCAAAATTGTCATCGCCTTTACCCTAGCCCATGTAAAGGCCTGAAGAAGGCGGATGAGCGGCTCTTTCTCCGCCTTCTCACCAATACTTTGCTGTGCCCGGCAGCGCTAAAACATTTTGACCCCTCCTTTAGCGGCAGCTGCCCCCACTGTAGTGCAGTGTCTTCTGACACCTATCACATGGTGTGGGCCTGCCCCTCCAACCCCGCTATTCCCCCCATCCCCAACCCAACCCGGGAGGACTGGGAGGCGACCCTGCTCGGCTGCCACGACTTACAGGCCCAACAAGCCTTAGTCGGGCGCGCCCGGGCGGCGGCAACCGCCACTGGGGTCCCATACTAGGGACCTCCACCTAGTGTTTGTAAGGATCGGTCCCTTACGGGCTGATCCAAACATACCTCCAGTTCATTCGAAATAAATGTTTTCACCACCACCACCACCACCTAGACTTGTTAGCGAGCGCATCCTTTCATACATCTGTTTGTCATTCCCAGTAAACGAGCCACCTTTTCATTTTTTTAAGGCCTCCCCGCCGTTTCACGAGCGGAGGGGCGGAAGTCGGTTGTGTTCGAAACACACGGTGAAGCGCGGACCCGGCAACCGCCCGTTTGCTTTTCTCCATGCGTGTTTGTGTTCTGTGTGTTTGTGTCTTTTCTCCGCTCCAAAGCATATGTCATTCATTGGAGTCAAGGCGTACGCAAGATGCACGAAAGATAAGGGGTGTGTGTGCGGAGCGGTCAAGTGGGCGAGCGAGGGAAAGGCTCTGCTGCACTACTAATTAAAACCTTGTTTTGGGGGGCTCGCATAGAAGAAAAGAAACTGAGAAGGGAGCGCGCACGCAGAGCGTCTCGTGACGTGATCACGGCGGGAGGGGGGGGGGGGGGGGGGGGGGGGCGAACCAACTCCCTCAGTTTTACTATTTTTTTACTTTTTATGGCTAGGGTTCCAGGCTGTCGCCGCACGCTCCCTCCGCAGTTTTTTTTTTTTTTGTTCCTTCATGCGGGTTTGTAGGCGTGAGTCAGAACAGAAGGCGCTGCGGAAAGCCTTGTGCAGACGACGCGACGCCAAGGCTACGCCCAACCTTCTCCCGTCAGTCAGAACGATGCACCAATGGAGTACCTTTAGCGAAAGTAGCCCCCCTTGACGTCAGCGGGGTGCAGAGTAGTGGGCCGGGCCCGTTTTTGAAGGAAGGAAAGAACGAACGGGCTTTGATTTGAATTTTCGCAGCTCTTCGGGGCGCTCATGGCTCTAGTATTTTGCAGAGGTTATCTTCGATGCATCATCTATGCAGTGGGCTTGTTTTTCAAAAATGTCCGGACCCTGGGCAGTGGCCCTTTAAGAGTGACATATAATTATTTTCTCTGCCGCAGTTTTCCGAATTCAACTTCAAACTTCACCCATCCTTGACTTTACGAGAAAAAACTGCGCAGGCCACAATAGTGTGTTGTAAGACGGCGTCCAAGATGGCGACTTACGTGCGTGGACCGCTTTGCTGGCTCAGCTTCGGGCATTGTTTTTCTTACTTACTTTTTTTACTGCCCACCCTAACGAATGTTTGTTAAGGTGTTCATTACAACTTGGCATCAAGACCACCACATCCGAAGAACGACGATAATTCTGCAGCTGCCTGCGAAGAAGGGCTTAGCGCTAGTGGCTCTCTACATATACAAATATTAGAATTAAAAAAAAGAAAGTAGCACTTTATTATTATTATTATTATTATTATTATTATTATTATTATTATTATTATTATTATTATTATTGTCACGACTCTGTACTCGACGAAGCCTTTGGATCCGCACGCATAAGAGATGCGCCGCGGTGTTTCAGTGGTTAGTGCAATCACCTGCTGCGGGTTGAATCCCGGTCGCGGCGGCCGCGCGTCGATGGAGGCCAGTCTACTGTGTGACGTCAATGCATGGTATTGAAGTCCAGTGGAAATTTGTCCTCTGCCGTCTACTACGGCGTCTCTCACAGCTCGTGTGTCGCTTAGAGACATTAAACCCCATATACCATACCACGCATACAAAGGACGACGTCACGACGACTTTACATGCGGCAAATGGTCGGCAAGGGCTCCTAAACAGTAGCGGTAAATTGGTTCTTTGGGAAAGGAAATGGCGCAGCATCTGTCACAAATATCCCGATGGACACCTGAACTGCGCCTTAAGGGAAAGGGGAAGGTGAGAGTGTAAGAAGAAAGGAAGAGGTGCCGTAGTGGAGGGCTCCGGAATAATTTCGGCAGAATACGTTTTCTGTTCTCCTACAACTGGCATCGACTCTCCTGGTGTCAACGGCAGGCAACTCTATAGGGGAAACTCTTTTCTGATGCTCGTTCACTGGCACAAACTTCAGCAAATTTATTTTTGCTTAAGTCACGTAAAAGTGAAACAAAGCTTTGGTTAAAGCTATATGTCAGCGCTGCTCCCCTTTTTATCTGCTTAAACATGAGACCTGTCTAGTTCAAGACGAAAACCGATGCCCACATTTTTAAGGCGGAAGCCTTTAATGCCTCATCGTTGTAAGCAGGAGCTGTCGACAGAAATGTCACGCTTTTCAGTTGGTCGAAACGGTCGTAACGTCACAGTGCGCGAATTTCAAACGGGGCCAATTGTACTTTGGCTACTAACCATGCAACCAATTAAAGGGATCGTATAGTGATGCTCCAAGTAAGTTTGAGTTTAGCTAATTGCTTACTTAACCAATTAGTCCAATTAACCTTTCTAGTCAGACCAGATAAATAAATAAAACCGAGTAAGAAATTGGCCGAGCTTGGGAATCGAACCCCGGTCTCCGGAGTGCGAGTCGAGCATGCTACAACTCCGCCATGCCAGCTCGATGGTTTGAAATGAACCAAGGTGCGTCTAGTGAATACGGTGTCTTCGTTCACTCCCATCTTCCCCCTTCCCGTTACGGCGAGGTTCAGGTGTGCACCGAGATGTGCGAGACAGATACATTTCCTTTCCTCAAAAACCAATTTACTGACGAGCAAGGCGTATTTGTCCGCGTTTCAGATTGGCCCAAATTGTCGTGATGTCACCACGCGCGAATTTTGACGGGTGTCCACCGAAATATGCGAGACAGTTACTGTGCAACTTTTTTTCGTCAAATACAATTTTCGACTAGTGTCTACTGAGATATGCGAGACAGTTAATGCATAATTTCCTTTCCTCAAATACAATTTTCATTTTCTTCATTACGGCCCCTCTTTCTTCTTACACTCCACTTCCTCCCTTCCTGTACAGTGCGGCTCAGGTGTCCTCCGAGACGACAGAGAATTACTGCGCCATTTCCTTTCCTTAATTAAAAAGCATTGCGTTCAAAGGGCAAGGCATCGCGCCGAACGGATAGTGGCGTTCCGTGTACTCCGTGGCAGCGCTACAACACGCTGTCGCGTTCCACTCCTAAAGGCGAAGCTTAAGCGTCATTAATTGCCAGTTAATTAATGCACCAACAAAATGTGAAGTGAACAATCGCGTAGCAGAATGCAGCACTCAGGCTTTCGCCTTTCAGCACTTTAGCCGCTAAAGTTCCTCGTAATTTTTCTTCGCTCTGTTTCGCGCTATAAAGAGATCAAAAATTTTGACCCCCCCCTCCCCCCCCCCCAGGTAGCGAAGAAACTCAGCTTTTTGGTGGCATTTTTTTTTTCGATTCTTTTTTTTTTTTTTACTGCAGAGCGACCCCGATTACGCACGAGCGCAGAGCGTACGCTCGGTGGCGTTTTTTTTCTTCGTTTTCAATTTTTTTTTACTCTAGAGCGACCACGATTATGCACGAGCGCAGAGTCTACGCTCTTAAACCCAAAAGACTTTGTACGCCTCTTAAACAGTTTTCTTTTTAAGAGAACAGCTCCTAAACTAATAAATGAAAATTGGTTTTGAGGGAAAGAAATGAGGCAGTAACTGTGAAACATATCTCGGTGGACACCCGAACCACGCCTATAAGGGAAGGGATAAAGGAGGGCAAGAAAGAAAAAAAGGAAGAAAGAGGTGCCGTAGTGGAGGTCCCCGGAATCGCTATGAATTTGTACTTTCGTTTACAAGAAACGGAAGAGGATGGCGTAAACTGCACAGTAAGCAGCCTTTGGGACATCAACGACAGGGTACATGCCAAGGTGTAAAATAAACCATGCTGGAGCAAATGCCAGCATCTCGGGGGATGTACTGTTCTGCTAACAGAACACAACTATACCGACACTTGGTCATCGGTACAATGAGACAACTAAACAAACATACGCACGGGAGCTCATAATCGGAACTCGAAAACTCCACAAAAGCCTAATTTCGTGGCCGTCCAAGACTACTTACCACAAACTATAGGGCTCCGATCACGACGTGCCATGCGCGACCTAGCTGTGAAGTGCACTATATCAGACTGCACCTTTTTTTCCTTGCGCCCGCGTACACCTGTACAGTAAAGGAACAGGTAAAAAGAATTTAAGCTAAAGCAAAAAGGTGCAAGAATATAGCCTTCTATCTTTCGGAGTACCAACGCCGAAATGTCTGC